>NC_141084.1:43335077-43552577 GCF_041138505.1 Cibotium barometz
CATAATACCATGAGCAATAAAGGAATGGTACGCACATTTGTGTTCAAGACCCTCTCCTATTTTTTGGGTGGAATTACGGAAAGTGGTCTTGTTAGACAAAATGAAGGTGCTGGATATTTTTGATTACATGCCAGGTTATAGTGGATGCAGACGAAGCTACTTTCACACTTATACTGCTGCTGCATTATCGGTTGGCATTGAGAACCTAGAGGAACTTGAAGAATATGGAAAACACAAATTGTTACGATACAAAACTAATAGGCCATTAGCAATTGAAAATGTAAAGGTAGACACAATAGATTGAGTCATTGATGTAAAGAGAATACAAACTGAGTCATTTGGGTCATTTACAACATGTTAGTATGATTTTGTATCATAATCTATCAACCCATCCGTGATTTACATATGTCTTTTTCTCTCTCCATCTATTTTGTTGCAGGATTGCATTTAAGTTTTTAAATGCCTCAGATCATTTTGCTTTCATTTGTTGAATTCTCCTCAATGCTTGCATCACTTTAGATGACTTTAGTGTTTCTTTCTTGTGTAGTTGTTGAAGGATGCGGCGATAGAACCATTGAAACATCTCATATAGACTGTTTGCTTTGGATCTTCCACCCCTGTGTTGGGTATGTCTAAAGTACGCATTTCTAGCTTTTGAATGAAGAAGGGCATGTGGTTGTACATTATATGCTGCTGCATAGTAACAAAAAGTTATCTTACCATGTAAGGTGTTATTTCAAAAATACAAACAAAAAGTTGTCTTACCATGTAATGTGTTATTTGGGTGTCGGTCCATGCTGCCTTGAATGCTCTTTGAAAAGATTGCAAGTTCTCCTGGAAGTACTTTTTGTCTTGCAGAAGAGAACATCAACTGTTTGCTATACTTCCGCTTTAGCATTACGTGAAGCACCTTCATGATCTTTGACAGCATTATGTAGTCTTTTCCATTGTTGGTATTGAATTTTACTTGTGTATGTACTCTTGTTTGGCTTCGTAACCTTCAATTGGTGATTGCTGTTGATTTTGGAAAGGAATCTTCATGCCTTGACTCCTCCGATGGATGGTTTCATTGGAATATCCTTCTCATTAGATGACTTCTTCAAATCCTTCACAATCTGCACATTTCCACCATGCAACCCTATCTCGGATAACACCCTCTCCAAAGTAGCTATAGCATTCTTCTTTTCAGGAGCATTCTTGATTTTCCATGCAAAGCCAATATGAAGATATACTAGTTTCTCTATAATCCGGCATAGACCATGTAATGTGCAAATATGAACATTCTCAAGAGGAATGTCAAAAACTGGAAAAACGTTTTCGTCTAGAAGATTACGGTTAGGTGGTCTTCTCCACCACTTGGAATCCAAGTGATTTGCAGAGTCCATGCGGTACAGGCAAGGAGACTTTGCATTAGCTCCCTTTTACTGCAATTAAACAAACATTTAAGGGTCTTGAAGTCACTTGCAAGATGCCATACAACCTGAAATTCACCTCTCTTATCTACTGATAAGGTCCTTTTACCCTTCATTTGCTCACTTACTATAAGGGGAATCGGTGTACGACAAAAAACCCAAGATAAAACTTCATGGTCCTCTTTTATTACCTGTACATGCAAAGTGTCAAGTAAGATTTTGATTTAAGTGAAATGGGTAAAACACATTTATGAAGAGAATGCTTGTCACGTGAAATGATCCAAGCCACCATATGTTGTCTCAGACTGCACACTAAAGTAGAGTGGATCATCCCTTTTTAAATTAGTCAATGCCCTATTCATTAGGGTTATTGTGACTCTCTCCATTTTCTTCTCTTTTAAGATTTCCCACTCATCCATCTTGATCACAAATTGCAGAACACCACCTATCTCCTCATAACTGATGTCATAAAATTGCACCATCCTTTGTTGTAGCATCTCAAGGTCCATGAAAATGTTATTAAACTCATCATACATGAAACTATGGCTGCTCTCATTGTATTCTTCTTTGATGTGAAATGGTTTGCCAAAGTATTCCAGTTGCTCTGAGTTTAGATCACCCCGAAGCTTCCAAACTTCTGTCGTACTTGGAAGCAACTTCTGCTTGATTCCCTTGGCTCCAAGAACAGATGACACAGACTTTTGAATTGTAGTGTAACCTTTACGAATAACTCCACTTGAATCCATTACCCCTTGAATGTCAATTGTAGATACTATGTTATTGCTCACAAACTCATCAACAATATGTCTTTGAACAACCTTAAATTTCTTTTCTTGGATCAAAGTCTTCGTTACTCTTGATGTTACCAGTGGTTTGAGTTGCATAGGAGCACTAATGTTAGGATTCACATTCTCCTTATCAGGTTATAGCACAACCCTATCGTACAATTAATCAACATTAACATGATATGTCAAGTTACCCAAAAAAAATGATAACTACCAAACAAATCTTTAAGCCATACCTTATTGCTTTTATTCTTTTCTTTAAGCCCCTAGATCCAACTTTCAACTCTTCAACATTCTTTAGCTTTCATTTTCGCTTTCTTGGTCCCATACAAGTCTCCTTTTCTCTGTATGTATTGATTTGTTTCATCATGTTTGCAATCTGTCTGCCTTGTTCCTCAAGCTTGTGTCTTTGAACCTCACACTCCTCTCTTAAATGAAGTACTTCCATTGCTTGGTATTGGGAATAGAATCTTTCACTTTATGCTATGGTAGAGATTGACTTGCAATACCCCAACAAACCTTTATCACCATCTCTTGTAAATCGCAAGAGACTAGTGGGATTTGAGAAGGGTGGGTGGGATACCGTTAGTGGATCAATGGGGTACAAAGAACCATCACAGCAAAGATCTATGTTTTTCTGTCCAGAGAGCCTCATATTTGCTTTGTCGCTTGAAGAGGGTATCCAAACCTGTTTCTTATTACTACGCTTTTGGATTGGTTCATACTATATACCCAATTCAATGTGAAGATGGTGCTTCTTGGAAGCTTGCTCATTGTTATCTCTGAGAATATTGTCCTCCATGGATATTGTTAGCTATGGAATATAGAAGGTGAGCTATGAAAAAATAGAGCTTGTATATTTGGGCATTTTAGCAAGAGAAACTTGAATTTTTTCCCTCCATATAGATTGTCAGTACCACTATAGCTTCCTTAAAGGCACCGAACATTCCTTTTGCAGCTTTTAGAATAGTATCCAAAGGTAAGATTATAAAACAGAAAATGACAGTTTTTCATAAAGAAGATTGTACTTTTTTGAGGTAAAAAGTACAATTCTCTCTTTTACATTCTTTTATTTTTTGACTTTAGATTTTCTTTTCTTTGCTTTTATATTCTTTTCTAGAGAGAGAAATTAGAAATTTGTGAGTTTCTTACAAGGCCGTACAAATGACCTCTAAACTTTTCTAATGAAAGACACCATATTTATTTATATACAAAAATGTATACAAAGATCTGACTAGACAAACTGTGGCTTCAAAATCTAAAGGGGTGTATACTCTTCCTCTAAAATGGGGATAGAGTTATCTACCAAGCTAGGAGTTATCTAAAATGGGGACAGAGTTATCTACCAAGTTAGGAGTAGGATGGATTGTAGCTAAAGGAGTGTACTCAATCTCATTCTCCCCTTCTCCCTCTGCCAGGGAAAAGAAGTCATCGGAACATTAAGGACAACAGTCTTCGTCAGACAAGGGGGAGAAGTCTAGTTCCGCGTATCCATGAAACACGCTAGCTTGAATATATCTGAAGTACGGGCGAATGGATAAGATTTCGAACTCCCTATATACCATGGGGAGTTGGGGCAGCCCAAAAGTAGCCCCAAATCCTGAAAGTGGACAAATGTGGTCAATCATTGCAACTCTGTCTGTAGGGATGATGCTTGTTACGTTGTCATATACCCATCTATTCTGGGATATCTCTTGACCTTCGATTCTGATAGTGGAACTTTGGTGAGTTCTGAAGAAGCAAAATAGTCGGACTAAGTGTAGCTCTTCTATCCACCGGATTCGCTGTAACTTGATGGTAATATTTCCAACCTTCTTGGCATCAATGTGGAAATAGTTGTTCCCAGAATTCCAACAAACATTGCGACTCCACCCCCATTCAACACGGGAGGGATGAGGATCAGTTATGAGTTCCAAGGTTTGCATGACTGAATTTTGAACTTCGATACAAGGATATAAGCAAGTACATGAATACAACTTCTACAACATGCGAACCCCTTGATAAGATTCTAGGTTGCCCTGATAGTAGAATAATACCAGAATTAATATAGTATGAAATATAGTTGCTTAAAGAAGTCTTTAGGGTTTAAAATAACTTAGTAAAACAACCTATATGATCTGATACCACCTGTGAGGTGCCTGCCATAGGACCAATCTTAGAACCCTGCAGTGGCATACAACCTTTTAATAGTTGGCTAGGCTTACAAGGAAATTCCAATGGATGACACCGTGGCTCGCACCGAGTCCGTGGGATACGAGCCAAAGGAGCCTAACCTAGATCTATCTCGCACGTAGTCTCTTAAAAGCCAGACTGATCTCCCGTCTCGCACTCAACCGAGCTCCGAGATGCTGCGAGAATGCGGAGGTACTCCACTCTTGGTTCATGGTACAATACCGGCCTTAAAATGCACTCGATATCCTACTTTCTCCTAAAATGGTCACCCTTGGTTCAAGGTACAATACTGGCCTTAAAATGCACTCGATATTGTACTGCCCCCTAAGGTCAATGACTTAATCTATGGTAACCTAGAGGAATGAATATTGGAAAGCACCAGACTTATCGGGTCCACTCGGCACTATGGAAATGGTGTCGTGAGGACAACCAAATCCCCCACTTCCCACCCCACACTCACCCTTAACTTATCTAACTACTACCACATTTCTATAACAATTAAAAGACGGGTTCCTTTAATTCATTTTCCAACCAATGTGATTGAAAACATCCCTTCAATCAAAGGAAAATAGTTATTCATTTTGTCTACCATTCCTGAAACAACATTCTAAAGGGGAAATAACATCAGTTTTTATATACAACCGGGACCTCCATCTTTGAAAAGAGTGATCCAAAAGCTTAGAAAAGCGAACATAAAACACACAGTTGGATTATCCAGAATTTCAATGCTTCGTTCCGCTAAGACAGTAACCAAGACTTATTAAAAGAAAACCAAGGGACCCCCATTTCGAGCCCCATTCTAGCTAAATGTGATCCACCCTTGGTGGCATATCTATACTACAAGTCTCGTAGCCCAAGGAAAACTGGCAGCTCATCTACCTCGGCACGGCTGGCCAATCTGAGGTAGGCTAGGGAGCTAAGAGAGCTCCTAGTCAGGCACTCCCGTAAAAATGCCTTGAAAGTTATCAATGCCTATCTATCCGTCCGTCAGGGACATCCATTTGGAGACCAACATAATTCTATTAAAAAAATCGATCGAATGGTCCATTACCACAATGTCAAAAGATAATTTCTAGAAAGCGATAATATGGAATACAGTCTTTTGAACTTGAAATTCCAATAATATGAATGATCGTATCTCGTTTGGTTTGAGAACCAATTTTTATGGCAGTGTATTATTTTGGGTTTTTAGTACACAACTAGGGTCTCGAATGTAATGTTAACTTCAAAGAATTTTAATTATCCAAAAACCAACCTGGAGAGGTTCTTCCACCATTGTCACCCCTGCAAGGGTTCTTCGACCCTTGCAATAGGAGCCTCCGACTTTTTCCGGCCTGGTTATAAGCCGTCCCACTACGGGTCCATTTTGGGACCATCTCGGCTAAGTAAAAGTTTATGGAGAAGAAGAAACTAACCATAATATGTGAGAATTTTTGCTAACTGAACTATCAAAAATCCAGATATTGAGGTTAGGATTGCAATGTTATTGAGTCTAACTTGCTAGATATAAGTTCCTTTCTCAATTTAACATGATAGGCTATAGCATACTAAATTACTATATGGTTAACCACTTCACAAGAGGGAAGTGCATAATGTTTAGTAGAGATACACTACCTCTCTAGATTAAAGCAATAAATAGTGAAAATAATCACTTCTCTGTAGCTTAATTACAAAACTAGAGATTCTTCTCCTAATTTAGCATGATAGTATGTTAAAACCATGTATGAATAATCTCTTCACCAAAGGGATTAACTTGATTTTTAGTAGAGATACACTATCTCTCTAGATTAAGTAAAAAATCACTTCTCTCTAGCCTAATTGCAAAACTAGAGATTCTTTTCCTAATATAACATGATAGCATGTTAAAATAATGTATGATTAACCTCTGTACTAGAGGGATTAATTTAAATTTTAGTAGAGATACACTATATCTCTAGATTAAGTGAAAAATCAGTGAAATAATCACTTTCTCTCTAGCCTAATTGCAAAACTAGACATCCTTTTCCTAATCTAACATGATAGCATGTTAAAATAATGTATGATTAACCTTTGTATCAGAGGTTATCAATAATTAATCTATACACCTAAACAATCTTTCTAGATTAAGTGAGAAAAAATAGAGAAAAACTACTTTTTGAGTACCTTTCTCTCTAAAATAGGCTTAATAAGTATATGATTAAATGAATAATGATCAAATATAAACTCATTTCAACCTCATTTCTCTAAAATACACTTAATGAGTATATGAATAAAATGGATAATGATAAAATATAGACTTATTTCAACCTCTGTACAAGAGCTTATCAATAATTAATCTCTACACCTAATCAATCTTTCTAGATTAAGTGAAAAAAAATAGAGAAAAACTACTTTTTGAGTACCTTTCTCTAAAATAGGCTTAATAATTATATCATTAAAATGAATAATGATAAAATATAACCCCATTTCAACCTCTTTGCAAGAGCTTAGTAATAATTAATCTTTGTACCTAATCAATCTTTCTAGATTAAGTGAAAAAAATATAGAAAAACTACTTTTTGAGTACCTTTCTATAAAATAGGCTTAATAAGTGTATGATTAAAATGAATAATGAATATAAAATCATTTCAACCTCTGTACAAGAGCTTATCAATAATTAATCTATGCACTTAATCAATCTTTCTAGATTAAGTGAAAAAAACAGACAAAAACTACTTTTTGAGTACGTTTCTCTAAAATAGGTCCAATAAGTATATGATTAAAATGTATAATAATAAAATAGAAACTCATTTCAACCTCTATAAAAGATATTTTCACTAATTAATCTCTACACCTAATCAATCTTTCTAGATTAAGTGAAAAAAACATAGAAAAACTAATTTTTGAGTACTTTTCTCTAAATAGACTCAGTAAGTATATGATTAAAATGGATAATGATAAAATATAAACTCATTTCAATCTCTGTACAAGAGCTTATCATTAATTAATCTCTATAGCTAATCAATCTTTCTAGATTAAGTGGAAAAACAAAGAAAAACTACTTTTTGAGTACCTTTCTCTAAAATATTCTAAGTGCACAGGTTCTTTCATGAAATTAACATGATAATTTGAAAATTTAAACTAATATGAAGCCTTGCCTAAGAAGGATTATCGAAACGATTATAGAAGCTATTTTATCTCACTAGGAATTGATTATTTCTAGCGTAATTAGGTGATTATGAGTAATCACATAGGGGGTTGAGAAGGGGAATGATAACATGCATACAAATACAAGAAAAAAAAGCAATTTGAGAAGCTTCTTGCTCATGATTGCATGAGATTAGGCTTAAACACTAATTACCTCTCTCTAGGATTATAAAAAATCACTAAAAATGGAGGAATTAGGGTTAGGGTTAGGGTTTAACATAAACTTGAGCTTCCATTACCTTCTTGGGAGTGTGAAGGAGAGAGCTCTAGCCTTGTAATGCCTAAAAAAATTGAGTCCTTTTGCTTGTTTATATAGGAAATGGGAGAGCTCATGCCTTGCATGACCTGCTAAATTCAAAACAGCAGCATGTGGGTTGAAAAGGTGCCTTTTCTCCTCCTCTCTCCACCTCTGGTCCTGTGTGTGCGGGAATTTAAGAAAAATTAAGCCGATCAGCTTGCATGGTCACCTCGTTACCCTAGCTTAATCTGCCGGCTATATTTAAAAGATATAGCGGCTATGTTAATTTAATTTTTGCCTCTAAAAATTCCGGTAAACCTGCACGGATTAAGATTTATGTATTAACTAAAATAATTTAGTAAGTTTAGCGAGATTTTAAGACTAAGCAATGGCGGCTTTGATTGACGGCCTTAAAAGGGTTTCGTAAATCTAGTTGCTTAATTCTAGCCAAAAAAAAGTCCTATTTTTAGGGCTATAATTTAGGGAAAAAATTATTGGCCAGAATGTCTTTTTGGCCTACTTTGGGGACCTAATCTTTCTCTCTTGTTTAAATCTTCTTAATTAGTTTTGATTTGTGTTGAAGTAGCTTAAGTCATTTACTTAATTAGTCTGTGTGTGTAGCTAGTATGCAGGCTTTGAGTAGATAGACCCGAAATTCCTTTCTCCATTTTGCTTGCTTGAGCTTTGAATCAATTGTGCTTGAGTGATTAGTATTAATTAGCTAGTAAATTAGGTAGAAGTGCTATGTTTGAATGGTTTGGTTTTTGTGCAGTTATTTGAGGGAAGGGGGGGTGACCCTCCAATGGTTACCCCCGCCCATGGATGCCACCTCTTATTTATGTTGGGACATTCACATCTTCAAGATAAAAGGGCTATGTAAACATCTTTATTATGGCTAGTGGCTACACAGTAGAGATTGACTTAGAAGTTCATTAAAACATAACCTTTTTTTTCCTGGCACATTCAAAATTAGCAGATGTGAGAGGCCCACAAGGAGCATCACGTGCTTGTTTACGCTTCCTAGCCTCTTGAGGGTTTGGCAAAACATGTCTCCTCTTGTTTCAGATGTCTGTGCCAACTGTTCCTAGCAGGAAAAACGTATCCCTTCTTGTATTGATCATCATCATAGGTCTAAGCATGCTTGATGGAGTCTTCCAAGGTCTTCGGGGACTGTGTCTTGACATGAAGTTGATATTCTTTATCAAGGCCCGGAATAAAACCTCGCATCTTCTAAAATTCATCCAGACCTTCAAGATTAGTAATAATCTCCCTATACGTGGAGATGTACTAAGTGAGAGAGAGGCCAGTCATATGGCATATAGCCCAAGCACCCCAATTCTTAGCCTGTTTGTTGTTATGCAAGAATTCCTTGGAGAGAAATTCTTGAAACTCGTTCCAAGACATGGGACGAGCAAAGAGAGGAAAAGTGATCCACCACTTATAGGGCTTGCCTTTAATTCATAGACTATCTTCTACAGTCCTCTTATTGTCGGGCGTGGCTCTTAGCTGATGTATATCACCCCACTTGTGCAAAAAGATGTGAGCCCCATTCTTGTTGCGTTCACACTCTTCTCCTTTGAACTCAAGAAGTGTAACATTCTTGAGTTGGAGAGTAGTAGCACATTCAAAATCTTTGGAGGTGGAAACGACAGAAGCTACTACAACAGTTGACTGGCTCCTTGAGCCTGGGATGTAATAAAAGCTTTGAGAAGATTGGACAATGTAGTCACATTCTGATTCAAAGCCCAAAAGTTCTTTGCTAGTGCTTCTTGGTGGGTAACTAAAGCTTTGAAAGTCGCCACATCGACAAGACCATGATCTCCTAGATCCATGTCCTCCATGTCTGGCATAGTAACATTAGAGAGAGCCCGTGGCCGTTGTGGTGTTATCTTGTTCAAAATCGAAGGTGAGATGGTCACCGTCAGCCATGGAAAACTGGGTGGTCCTCTTTGTGGGAAAGAAGCTTTAATTTAAAAGTTATGAAAAGCTTCTGCAAGAGAGAGAGAGAGAGAGAGAGAGAGAGAGAGAGAGAGATAGATAGATAGAGAGATGGCCAAAATAGCCCCTGGCTCTATGGCGGGACAATGGAAATTACCCTTGGCTATGCGAGATGGCGGGAGTATAGAGGGGATGGGAATAGGCCTTGGCTATGTGAGGAGTGCGGCCCGTGGCCCTTTGGTAGTGGCTTGCGGCCTTGCCCGCAGCCCTTGGCCTTGATGATGGCTTGCTTGCAACCTTGCAGCTTTGCTCCCCATGAGAGAGGAGTGAGAGATCTTGCGACCCTCGTGTTCAGTGTGATGGCACTGATGCCTCCCCGTGAGAGAGCTCTCATGTGTACGTGCCTGTGTGTACGTGCATGTGAGGGCTTCCGACAATGGCAAACGGTCGTGGCACTGTTGTGTGTGGCCTTAGGGATTACTTTTACCAGGCACTCACGTGACCAAATCAAACTAGTTACCACTCTCTAGGCTCAAGTAGTGACACTATTTTGTTACTACCAACAAGGGCCAGCTTGCCTCTACGGGCCAAAGCTCTCTTGTTGCTACAAACAGCAAGCAACTTGTTTGGACACAAGGCATAACCACATCAAGACTACGCTTGTACATGGTTTTATTTGCCAAAGTTTATCACAATCTTCGAGCATCTGTTAAAAGATTGTGAAGGGTTATGAGCACTACGGCTCAATTAGGCTTTTCTGATTTCTCGTGATAAGCACTTCGTCTAATTTGGGCACAACTGACGCCATTGCCGGTCCTCTTAGCCCAAGTAAAACACACCTCAGTTTTTGATTTACACTAGTCAAACTACGTGACTTTGATGGTCAACACTAAGTCTATGCTCAGCTTAAATTTAGTTCTCTGAACCAAATGTGTGATCACCACATGCGCTACTTTCGCGGTGCTACGGTCATAGACGTGTTCACTAGGCACAACGGCCATAGAACGGCTTTGTCTCGAAGGACTCGGTACTACGGCCGTTGGATTTGTCTCTCTCTTAGCACGCGACGCTACAGCCGTGTGCGGTGGGTCTCGTTCGTGGAAAACGGGCACTACGGCCACACGACGCGATGGTCGTGTGGATTTGTTTCGTGGGGTGTGCCGTTGTTTTGTGTTATTTTTTTAAAAAAAAATAAATAACAAGCTGGGCCGGCCCTCGCCGCTTCGGGCGTGGCCGCCCGCCCGTGGGGAGTGTTCACAATAGGCCCTATTCTGGCCGCCGCCGCCTGGTAGGCCGCCCGATGACCGCCAATGTGAATTTTTTTTAAAAAAATAAAATAAAATAAAAAATAACGGGCCGGGCCGGCCCTCGCCGATTGAGCATGGCCGCCCGCTGGCCAGCCGCCTGCTTCATTTTTAATTAAAAAAATGAACAAATAAGTTTCATTTTTAATTAAAAAAATGAACAAATAAAATATTTTTTTTTCTTTTTTCTGCTGCTGTCGCTGGTGGTCGTTGATGGCCGCCTGGCCGCCCGCTCTGCTGGCCGCCCGCCTGGCCTTTGGGGCTGGCCGCCCGCTGGGCGCCTAAGACTGGTTGCCCGCTGGGCGCCTAAGGGTGGCCTGGCCGGCTGGCCGGCCGCCTCAGCTGGTCGCCTAGCTGGCCGCTGGGCTAGCCTGGCTACAGCGCCATCCTCCACACGCCCAGCAACACCAACGAGCAGGCGGCGTTGTTTGCTTCAGCTCTTCCCAGGCTTTCGCAGCCAAACGTCATTTTCGGCAGAATAGGCGTGGGGCTGGTCTGCGCCCCCCCAACACACGGGTCAACGAAATGCGTCTCACAGCATCGTGGTATTGCGGTCCTTTCGTGGGCTGGTTTTTGCCCCTCACCCCCACACAGAGTTTCGATTTTCGCTGGGGGCTGCTCTTCGCCCCTTCAAGGCTCTTTCCCCACTCAGCCCCTTCAAGGCAGTCAGCAAGTCTCCATGGGCTCTGCGCCCCCCCCCTTTTTCCACACAGCTTCAACGCTTGGTAGACCTTCACTCAGAAAATTTCAATCGTATAGAAAAAAAACGAAAATTGCTTACTTGATTTTCCTTGCTGTGTGTGGGCTCCGGTCCCCTGTTCACAGGCTATATAGTGTGTGGCCTGCCGTCCACACTAGCTTGGCCGCCCATGACTCCGCATGGGCGTCCTCTCCCACTGAACCCCGGGACATGGCTATCCGGTCTGCCGTCGGTCATAGGCGTTACAGCCTACGTGACATTTACCAGTGTTACATTCCTGTAACGCCGCTACGGGCATTACCACAAGAGGGGACGGCCTCTGGCTCACCACCCAGCCATAGAGGAAGAATGAGGATTGCCCCTCATCCCCCAGGCTATATAGTGTGTGGCCTGCCGTCCACACTAGCCTGGCCACCCATGACTCCGCATGGGCGTCCTCTCCCACTGAACCCCGGACATGGCTATCCGGTCTGCCGTCGGTCACAGGCGTTACAGCCTACGTGACAAGAAAGGTCTTGGAGCAAGTGTGGTCCAAGGCGTTTGTTGGCGAAGCTTGCGCATTATTCTTACTCCTGTATGTGGTTAATTAAAGCATAAACTCTGCTAGTTTATTAAAAAACATAGGAGCGTGCTTTCCCATTGCTGAAGATTGTTGACGATGTTCATCTTTTGGTTTGTCCAATTGTAAGAGCTTTTCCTCACTGGACCCCTGCATGTTTTTAGTAGGCTTGGGTACCCACTTTCCTTTTTCCTGCCATGTTGTTTTGACGAACGGTACTTTATCCTTGTGGTTTTTATATGGTAGTTTTGTTAAAGTTAGTGGCTTTTGTTTCTTGATGGCTTTTGGTTGCCATATTTGTCGTGTTTTCAGCTTGATTGTTTGTTGATCTTTTACGGTGTTGTAAACAAGTTTGTTTTCATGTGTTGAAGGAGCTTGTACCTGTGTTGGTACAATCTGTTTTGGCACCCATATGCATGTGGCTCCATCGTAGTATCCTTGCACCTGTAGGCTCTTCTTTGTTACCCATTTTTGTGTAATGGTTTGTAAAGGCCTAGTGTAATTCAACTTTGTTTTGGGTCTTCTTTGAGGTGTTCTGTTGTTTATTGGGGAAGCTTTGGTGTGCTGTATTTGTGGTAGTCAGCTTTGTTCAACATACAGCTTGCGTGGAACCCAAATCTGTTGACAGTCTTCTTGTGCCTGTTTGAGTGCCTTTGGTATCCATATGGTTCTTTTCTGTTGGCTATACATGTCCACCCTTGTTTTCTTGAGCATTTGGCGTGGTTGTTCTTTGTCCGCCTTTGGTTCTTGAATTTGCTAATTTGAAACTTGCACAGTTGGTTGTTTGATTGTTGCTGCCTCTGGTTCTGATGCTTCTTCTGACTCAGAGTGAGATGAGTAATACTCATCACCAATGAATGGCGCGAACAATTCTTGTCCTTTGGTTTCAAATGTTATGCCCTCTTTCTTCCATGCTGGTACTGCATTGTATGTTCTTTGCCATGGCAATCCAAATATTACCGGCGTATTTGACCTTCCTGGCTTCATAACATAAAATCTATGTTGCACATTAGCATGGTCAATGTATAAAAGGAGATCAAAATAACCTTCTACACCACTTTCTTCTCCTGTAAAAGAAGCAAGTGTAGTGGTAGATGGTCTTAGCTTCGGGCTACCCATTTGTTCCCAAGATTCGTAGCTTAGTGTATTGATGTCAGCTCCTGAATCCATGAGAGCATACTGTTTAACTCTTTCTTCCCCTAGGTGCACCAGAAGGTGTGGGCGATGCGAGAAGGCATACCCTTTCAATTTTTCCACGGCACATAGTCTAGGTTTCTTACTGATTTTAATATCGGTAGTTTCTGCGAGCTTGTTTCGTTGTTTTTTTAGCCTTCTTGCAGCTCGTTCCTTTGCTTCTGCAATAGCCTCTATTTTTGTGTTTCTTTGTTTTGTTTGCGTGTTTTAGCAGCGTGTAATCGTTCAAGGAGGTCAGGGGTTAGGGTTTCATGATATTTCTTTAATCTGCAACCACTAATCAAATTAGCCATTGGTTCGCCTTCAAGTGTGGCTAGATGTACTGCCCCACTTGTTGTCGATAAATCATATATGACATATGGGCCTATTCCTCGCTTCTTAACTTTAAAGCGTGTTGCTTTAGAGTGTAGACAAGTACTAGATCTCCGATTTTGAAGTCTTTTGAAACCACATGAGCATCATGGAATTTCTTAAGTCTTCGCTTTTGCGCATATAACCCTTCTACTGCTTGTAGCCTCGTTTCGTCTAACTTCTCCAATTCCTCCAGTCTTTGGCTAAACTCATGTCCATCCCATTGAAGCTCTTTTGCCACTCTAAGAGTTGGTATCAAAAATTCTAAGGGTAGGATATCGTCCAAGCCATATACCATGTTGAAGGGAGTAGTACCTATGGCTGTCTTATAGGCAACTTTGTAAGCCCATAAAGCTGAATGCAATTTAAGCTCCCAAACGGTTCATGTACTACTTACAATCTTCGTAAACACCATGCAAAGAATCTTGTTGGTACTCTCTGCTTGCCCGTTTGCTTGAGGATGATAAGGGGTTGATTTTTGATGAATGACCATGAATTCTTCTAAAAGGTACTGTATCACTTCATTTATGAAATGAGTACCTCTATCACTTACTATTTCTATGGGCAATCCATATCTTGTGAATACATACTCCATAAAGAAACCATGCCGTGGTTCTTGCATCGTTCTTAGGGGTTTCTTTTGCTTCTACCCACTTTGTCAAATAATCAGTGGCTACAATAATATATTGTGCCCTCGTTTGATGTGCAGGTGGGTTAATGGGGCCTAGAAAATCTATTTCCCATTTCGCAAAGGCTCGTGCGCCCATCATTGGTCTTAATGGCATGTTATCTTTCCGAATAGGTACTTTTGCCCTTTGGCAATCCTCACATCTCTTAACATATTCAGCAGCATCTTGAAAGAGCGTTGGCCACCATAATCCTACAATCATTATAGCTTTAGTCGCGGTGTCTGCAGAAAAATGAACGCCTGAAAGCCCTGAATGAGCTTGCTTTAACACTTTGACGTATTCTGCCTCAATGACGCATAGTCTTAACTCTTTGTATTTTCCTCTCTTGTAGAGTTTATTTGCAATGAGGTCATAGTCCCTTGATTCTATCTCAATAGACATTTTGCGAGCTTTTGTAACCTTTTCAAGGTACGTTCTCTCTTTGAGATATTTTACTATGTATTTGCTCCACTTTGGTGCTATAGAAACCTGGAACAAAGTTGCATGTTGTATAGGTGGTCTTATTCTACAGTCAGCACAATTTTCTATATGTTCGTGAACATCTCCAATTATGCTAGGCCAATAAACTCCTAACCAGTAGATCTGCTTGCAAGTTTGAATCCCCGACATGTGAATATTACCTAATGTAATATGTGCCTGGTGTAGGTAATGGGTCTTTTGATACGGCTCTATACATAGCCTTAATATTCCATCCAGCCCAAGGTAGTACATTCTTCCTGCTATATCATATACATACATGCAGTCATTCGTACCAAATCCTTCTTCTCGCGAAGAGGTAATGGTATATCAAATTGACCAATGGTCATCAAGGGAATGAACTTTGTACTCCATCTTGGCACCATTTCTATGTTAAAAAGGTAGGCATCTGGCAAGTCATCATTGACACATTTTGGTGGTTCCCCATGCATTAGGCGTGATAAATGATCTGCCCTTTGGTGTGTCAACCCCTTCTTAAACTACTACTGTAAAATCAAATTCTAGTAAGATGATGAACCATCTTACTATCCGTCCCATACTACAAGGCTTGTTCACTAGGTAAAGTAATGCCTGATGGTGTGACAAAGAACACAAATTTATTTGCCGATAAATAGTGTCTAAATTTTTTGACCGCATAGATCATTCCTAGGCCCTCGCGTTCTGTGGTGGTATAATTTCTTTCTGTGCTATTTAGCTGTCTGCTAGTGTAAGAAATTAGAAAGTCCATATTCTTTTCCCCAGGTTGAGCTAAGATAGCCCCTATCGCAAAATTTGATGCATCAACATGCACATGAAAAGTTAAGTTCCAATCTGGTGGTCTTAAGATGGGTGCAGAAGTGAGTGCATCTTTCAATTTGGTAAATGATTCCACACACTCCTCTGTCCAAATGAAAATGGTGATTAATCCGTAAAGGGGTTTTGCAATAATAGTGTACATGTATAAATTGACGATAATATCCATAGTGACCCATAAAACCTTTAACCTCTTTAGGATTATTTGGTCGTGGTAATTCAACAATAATTTTAATTTTCTCAAAATCTGTTGATATGCCATTTTTAGACACAATATGCCCAAGTATTTTGCCTTGTTTGACCATAAAAATATACTTTTCAGGGTTAAGGCAAATCTGGTAGAGACGACACTTTTCAAAGACCAATTTTAAGTGGCCTATGTGTTGATTCCTTTCTTTGGAGTGTACACACAAATCATCCATGTATACCTCTAAGAAATCCCTAAGGTATTCCTTAAATGCATGACTCATAAGCCTTTGAAATGTGGTAGCAGGAGCATTTGTTAACCCAAAGGGCATAACCCTATAGGCAAAAATTCCCCACTCAGTTGCAAAAGAAGTCTTATGTTGGTCTTTGGGATCTATGGACACTTGATTGTACCCCAAGAATTATCGGAAGAGTCTTCCATTTCCGTTGTCCAGATGTCTCTTAATTCTTTCTTTAGTTCCTTGTATTTGGCTTTTCTTTCCAGTTTTGTCATATCAGGCTTTTTTTGCTTTCTACCTTTTGATTCTGTCTTGTTTTCCTAGTTAGTATCCATTTTGTTTTGTTTCCTTGGTTGCATTAGGAGAAATATGGACTCATTTTTGGGCCTTTTAGTTTTAGAGAGAGAGTGGCACTCAACCAATGAGAAAGAGGGTTCCGTTAATGGAGAATTTTGATTTTTTTCTAAAGTAAATTGAGTAAATTGAGTAAAATAATGTGAACTTTGAAGCTTATGGATAGTAAAATAATAGTAAAATATTCCAAACTTCAAAGCCAAAAGATCGTGGAGTTAGTAAACGAGATCTCCAACTTCCCTCGCAAATCTTGCACCGATCTTCTTCA
Organism: Cibotium barometz; assembly: GCF_041138505.1. Classification (NCBI taxonomy): domain Eukaryota; kingdom Viridiplantae; phylum Streptophyta; class Polypodiopsida; order Cyatheales; family Cibotiaceae; genus Cibotium; species Cibotium barometz. The sequence continues at coordinate 43,351,901 of NC_141084.1, forward strand.
TCTCCAACTTAGTGGAGGTAAAGTTCATTTCAAAAATTTCCCAAGCCTCCTCTTCTTATTTTCTTTGTCTTCACAAGATGGCTACCTCTAGGAAGCCTTGTACTAGCATTTCAGCTGTTACTATATTCAATAGTTATAATACAGACGATGGGGGAATGGATACCATCTATAATTACGATTGGGAGTTGGGTACTTTTACAGAGAAGAAAGAGGAAGAAGAGAAACACGAATGAATTTGTGGAGCCATTCAAGGGACAAGTTAAAGTCTAGTTCAAGCTCTGTAAATCTACCAAGCGTGTGACACTTAGACTTGAGGGTGAAAAGATTTCCTCCTGGTCTTCCACGATATTGTCCCAATTGTAAGTTGTATTTGAGTGAAATCTTCTTTTGTTTTCTATTTGTTGTATTAAAGCTAGTTGTACTTTAAGAGTATACAATTTTGTTTTCATTCAATAGTCTATGTTACGATGCAGATATTTACCCTTGCAATAGGATAGACTGGTATAAGCGGAATTTTTGATGCTTTCCATGCATTTGTAGGAGAATTAATTTACAAAGGAAGGACTCATAGAGATCTTGCAGAAAATGGCATATTTTTCTATGATATGCATTACTTGGAACCTAACACGTCTTTTGGGTGGGGTAGTTTAACTCCATTACCCCTCCCATCATTTGAAAGCAAACATTGGTCATTGCCAACTGCACAAACTAGTGAAAGCTATAGGTATCAAGATATACAAAAGTCTCTTAAGGCATCTGTTGCAACAAAGAATGTTAGGCTTACTATTTTTATGCCTATTGAAGTGTTTGTTGACTTTTTCTTTGATGAAGAAATCAGAACCACTTCAACAATGCTTATTTGCAAGTCAAATAATTCACTAGACTTTTTAGATGATGGCTGGGACATGAAAAACACAGATGGTTTCATTTCTGTTCTACAGAAGAAGTCGCTAATTTGTAAGTACATTATCAACTCTCAAAACTTCATTACAACTTTTCACTACATGAGATATCATCAAGTTGCAGGCAACCTTGTTCCACTAGATCAAGATTTGGAGTCTAATCCAGAGAATAGGCCTTTAGTAATGGAAATTTATTTGGACGACAATTTGTTGACAATGTTGAACACATGGTCAAAAAGATCTCTTTCCCAAATTAGAGAATACCTTACATACGAGGAGATCAAAGATTTTCCAAAAGATTATGAAATCACAATGGACACAATAAAGGTAAACCATTGGCACATAACTTAGAATTTATTATGCTAAATATAACTTCATATAATGGCACTAATAATACCCCTCTTTTTTAACAGGTTCCAAAACGAAAAGAGAAAATCACTTTTTGCAAAGACTCTATCTCTCATACCATTCACTTGATTAGTCGTTAAATAATGACAATCAAAACATTGTAACTCCAAAAGTGATGTAATTCAAAATATCATATGTATTGAAGATGTTTTTTTGTTACAATGGTCTCATGTCTCTTACAAAACTCATGTCTCTTACAAAAAATGTGTTAATAATAAATAATGTTACAAGGGACGGGTTTCAGGTCTCAGGTCCTCGACCATGACCACGACCACGCCGGTTTGTTTGTGGTGGAAATAATGTTACAAGGGACGGGTTTCAGGTCTCAGGACCTCGACCACGACCACGACCACGCCGGTTTGTTTGTGGTGGCCTTTGGCCTCGCGGTCTGGGTGTCTTTTGGCCTCATTGAACATTGGGTGGCCTTTGTTGATAATTCTCCATATCTCTCCACAACATATTCTCTCTTTCTTCGTTGACCTCTCTTTGGAGCCTCTCGGCCAAGAGGCGATCTTGATTGCTTGCTTGTTCTTGACTTTGCCTCCATGCTTTTACCTCTTCTGTACAAATATCAAAATTGCGTATTGCCTCTTGCTATTCCTCGATCTGTGCCATGTACTCTTGGGCCTGTCGAATCGCTTGTTGTTCAGCTTCCCTTGCAAATTCATCTCTTCGTTTGACCTCCTCTATTGCACGCTCAACGGACAGCAGCAATAAAGCTTCGAACAAATTTTATTGTGAAATTTTGTACTTCAAAATCATTGTAATCGCTGACAGACAAGTCCTGTACAAAAATGACACTGCTTTAGTAGACCTGTTATACATATAGCTAGCTACATTAGACATACATATAGCTTCACTGGAGATTTCTTACAACTAACATTCAATCACATTTGGAAGATGAAAATAATCTTCAAGGAAAAGGTAAGCGTTGAAGCAAGTTCTTCATCCACAGCTGACATCATTTGGCTGCAATGGCACTCTTATCCTTCGAAGTTGCATGGTTTGATTAAGATCTGGCTCCATCAAGAGATGCTCAATACACGAGACAAACTTTCGAGCACATCTGAGAGGTCAAAACAGGCATTAGCCAAAAGAGAAAAATGATTTATCTTTGCGATAACATAATATAAATGCCATAACAGACTTACTCTCTTACACAACCATGATATCCTCGACTAGAATTTGTGAAGTAGGAGGTATTATCCGGTAGTGAATACAACAGCAAACTCCAGTGCGATCTAAAAAAACAAATAGGGTTTGGTGTTATTAAAAAGAACACATTCAATTCCAAAATATATTGCCACTAAAAGATGCGACTAACCTTTCATTATAAGCCATGAATATAACTTTGGCATGGTCGAGCTTTACTGGTCGAAACCAATTCATGAGGTTCAAAAATGTAGTGTGCCGACTTTGTAATTGAGTAGATAGCAGTGGATCAATACTATAAACAAACATTTGAATTTTGGGTGGCAGAAGAGATGTTATATACCTAGGCAACAATGACAAGAACAAAGAATTAATTGAAAGAAATAGGTCCCATCGCAAAAAACATCAAGCTTACCATTACATTGCAATCATCAGAGTGTCTGTGACCTCGAGAGTTAGAGGAGCACCCAGGACACTAAAATCCATCCTATCAAATGTGCACAGTAATATATCCCTACCGATTGCAAAGACAGCTCTGTGATTCAGGTGACGACGCAGCAAATCAGCAACTTCTATATTATTCTGTTGTGTAATTTCATCAAGCTCTCTTTCTAGTAAAGCCCTATCAGGTGTGCAGGTTGGGGCATAGGGTCAGGTTGGGGCTCAGGAATAGGGTTAGGTTAGGGCACAAGGTCAGGTTGGGGCTCAAGCGCACAGGGTCAGGTTGAGGCACATTAGGAGAGGGTTACTTCTGATATATGTACTCTTTGAGAGCGGGTGTCCCTGTCATGAGGAATGCGTGAGCTCTCAGCGTTGCTTGAGCAACGATGAAGAGGGGGTACCGTCAGGATTTCCTGCATACGAATATCCCATATGAACCCAGGAGCCACTGTTTGGTCGTACCTAAACCTAAGCCTTCAAAGAGTATGAAAGTCTTTGGGCATCAATGTAAGTCTATGAGCATGAGCAGCGAGGAAATAGGTGTCTTCAAAAAACTCGATGAACTAGTCTTCAGTGATTTCTTGAAGACACAGGATGGCTGATGCAGACCATCTCATACCGATGCGCCATTGCTCACAAATCTCTCTCACAACCCTTTGGAAAGGGAGTCTGGCTACTACTGGTTGCATGTGCTGCTCGATTCTTCGAAGCTCTCGAAGAACAGAATTATGGGCTCGATATCACCGTCTTCTTCCTTGAGCTTGTAAAGAACCCAAAGTCTCGGCTCCCTTACTGTTCCCTGACCTTCGAGGTTGTCGCTTTGTATGAGCCATCTACAACATCAACCAATACCGGTCAGAAAATAAGTGTCTATACAAGAATAACAGGAGGGGTCAATAACAGGAGGGGTCAGCACCAAGCGAAAGAAGCTGTTTGGGATTCAAGATGGACTCCTATCGCTTGGTATTGACTCTCTTTTAGGACATAAGAGGAGGGGTCAATACCAAGCGATGAGAGTAGTTTGGGCTTCAAGATGGACTCATATCGCTTGGTATTGACCCCTCTCAAGAAATACACAGGAGGGGTCAATACCAAGCGATGAGAGCAGTTCGGGCTTCAAGAAGGACTCCTATCGCTTGGTATTAGAAATACACATGAGGGGTCAATACCAAGCGATGAGAGCAGTTCGGGCTTCAAGATGGACTCCTTTCGCTTGGTATTGACCCCTCTGAAGAAATACACAGGAGGGGTCAATACCAAGCGAAAGGAGCAGTTCGGGATTACAAGATGGACTCCTATCGCTTGGTGTTGACCCCTCTGAAGAAATACACAGGAGGGGTCAATACCAAGCAAAAGGAGCGGTTCGAGATTACAAGATGGACTCCTATCGCTTGGTATTGACCCCTCTAAAGAAATACACAGGTTACCAAGTGATGAGAGCAGTTCGGGCTACAAGATGGACTCCTATCGCTTGGTATTAACCCCTCTAAAGAAATACATAGGTTACCAAGTGATGAGAGCAGTTCGGGCTACAAGATGGACTCCTATCGCTTGGTATTAACCCCTCTGAAGAAATACACAGGAGGGGTCAATACCAAGCGATGAGAGGAGTTCGGGCTTCAAGAAGGAATCCTATCACTTGGTATTGACCCCTCTAAAAGAAATACACAGGAGGGGTCAATACCAAGCGATGAGAGTAGTTCGGGCTTCAAGATGGACTCCTATCGCTTGGTGTATTGACCCCTCTGAAGAAATTCACAGGAGGGGTCAATACCAAGCGATGAGAGCTATTTGGGCTTCAAGATGGACCCCTATCGCTTGGTATTGACTCTCTGTAGGACTACAGAAGAGGGGTCATTACCAAGCGAAAGGAGCTGTTTGGACTTCAAGATGGACTCCTATCGCTTGGTATTGACTATCTGTAGGACTACATAGGAGGGGTCAATACCAAGCGAAAGGGGTTGTTTGGGCTTCAATATGGACTCCTATTGCTTGGTAATGACCTTGATATGGGCAGCCATACACCCGCGTCCTACATAGGGTTGTGATAAAGATATGTGCAGACCACGCCAGGTGATGTCAAGACCAAGCGATAGGGGCCCTGTGTCCTTAGCAAAGGTCTCCTATCGCTTGGTACTGACCATACACTGCAAAAGCACCATGTTCCGTGACCTACATAGATAGCTGCAAAATATGAATACATCAAAATGTACCTGAAAAGTAGTGGACAAGGTATGGTGAGGAGGGCAAATGTGAGTGGTAGGAGAGAGTGCAAACTTGCAAGCAGTACAAGAGCGCAGGCAATCTAGAAGAGCAAAGGCGCATTGTGTTGTATGCAGCGAAAGTTATAGTAGATAGACTTGGGGGCGCGCATTAATGAAACAAGATCAAATTTAATATTAAAAACATAATGCATGCGAGAGTGAGTACCTTGCATTTATGACGTCTGTCAAGGTGCGAATACCTAAACTCGATAACGGTCGAAAAGTTTTTAGGTCTCGAGACTCGAAAGATCCATCTGTGCTTCATTTGCTCTCCCTCGCCATCGCCGCTGCATAACGTCCCTCGCCATTCGCCATCGCCACTTTCTTGAAAAACCCCTTTCTCGCCATCGCCATTGCCCCTTATTGCCAAACAAGAGCTTTTCGTTAAAAAACACAGGCATGCCCTCTGTGTGTGTGTGTGTGTGTGTGTGTGTGTGCGCGCGCGCGCGCGCGCGTGCACAAACCTAATATGGTTCCTAGAACAATGTTTAGATATCGATCGATGTACTACTTACTGTTAGTGCCTTCAGCAAGAAGCAAGATATCGGTCGAGGCACATCTCTCTCTCTCTCTCTCTCTCTCTCTCTCTCAAACACACACAGATAAACCCTACCTGTGTTAAAACCATATCTTGGTGTGCCATCGTTTTCAAAACCCTACCTGTGTTAAAACCATATCTTGGCATGCCATCGTTTCTTTCGTGCCCAACTCTCTCAGTACATGGCACATGCCCTTATTTTGATTGTTTCTGAAATGGGGTTTTCTAGCCCTGCTCTACCTTACTCTCTATTGGCCATGCACACACGAGGCTGTTTGAAATAACCAAGAGCTCACACGCATTTAGAACTCCCAAGCTACTTGGTTTCCCTTTCTCGGTGTCGTATCAATTTTCAGCATTATTGGGGTCAATACCAAGTGATAAGTGACTTCCTCTGGCTTTACAGGAGTCGTATCGCTTGGTGTTGACCCCTCAGCCTTTTCTCCTTGGTTTTTTATTATGGGGTCAATACCGAGTGAGAACGCCTTCTCAAAACCTGGAGAAAGCCTCTCATCGCTTGGTATTGACCCCTTTTCTTGTTCTTTATTATTGGGTCAATACCACGCAATAAGGCATTCTCAAACCTAGAGAATGCCTCTTATTGCTTGGTGTTGACCCCTCAGCCTTTTCTCCTTGGTTTTTTATTATGGGGTCAATACCCAGCGAGAACGCCTTCTCAAACCTGGAGAAAGCCTCTCATCGCTTGGTATTGACCCCTTTTCTCGTTCTTTATTATTGGGTCAATACCACGCGATAAGGCATTCTCAAACCTTGAGAATGCCTCTTATCACTTGGTGTTGACCCCTCAGCCTTTTCTCCTTGGTTTTTTATTATGGGGTCAATATCGAGCGAGAACGCCTTCTCAAACCTGGAGAAAGTCTCTCATCGCTTGGTATTGACCCCTTTTCTCGTTCTTTATTATTGGGTCAATACCACGCAATAAGGCATTCTCAAACCTTGAGAATGCCTCTTATCACTTGGTGTTGACCCCTCAGCCTTTTCTCCTTGGTTTTTTATTATGGGGTCAATACCCAGCGAGAACGCCTTCTCAAACCTAGAGAAAGCCTCTCATCGCTTGGTATTGACCCCTTTTCTCGTTCTTTATTATTGTGGGTCAATACCACGCGATAAGGCCTTCTCAAACCTTGAGGATGCCTCTTATCACTTGGTGTTGACCCCTCAGCCTTTTCTCCTTGGTTTTTTATTATGGGGTCAATACCGAGCGAGAACGCCTTCTCAAACCTGGAGAAAGCCTCTCATCGCTTGGTATTGACCCCTTTTCTCGTTCTTTATTATTGGGTCAATACCACGTGATAAGGCATTCTCAAACCTTGAGAATGCCTCTTATCGCTTGGTGTTGACCCCTCAGCCTTTTCTCCTTGGTTTTTTATTATGGGGTCAATACTGAGCGAGAACGCCTTCTCAAACCTGGAGAAAGCCTCTCATCACTTGGTATTGACCCCTTTTCTCGTTCTTTATTATAGGGTCAATACCACGCGATAAGGCATTCTCAAACCTTGAGAATGCCTCGTATCCCTTGGTGTTGACCCCTTCCCCTTTGCGGCTTCCTTTTCTCGTTCGTTTCTATCAGGGGGTCAATAACACGCGTTAAGGCGTTCTCAACCTTGAGAAAGCCTCTTATTGCTCTACCTTATCCTTGCTTCTAAACTGTGTCACAGGCATGTCAAAAAGAGTTGAGTTTGAGTCAGATGTCAAGGCAGAAGAGACCAGTAACAAAAAGCTGTACATGTTTTTTTACACAGAGCACGTGTCCATGACCGTACTCCCAAATTTACTTCCATGTACATGTTTTTACACAGAGCACGTGTCCATGACCGTACTCCCAAATTTACTTCCATGTTCAATATAGAAATTTCTATTGAGAGGTTGATTAATTTGCTCTAGGACTATTCTAGAGGAGCGAATGCGGGAGTATGAAGAGATTGTTTATGGCAATATGGTGACAAAAGATACCAGTGAGCAGTATATTCATCCCTTAGATATTGCAAAGGAGAAAAGCATGCATAGGATGCTGTATCGTTGCTTCGAGAAGTTTCCAAATTCGGCCATTACAGTGGAGGAAAAGTGTCCAGTACATTCAAAGAAGTGTCGCATACTACAATTCAGCTATGGCTTTTTATGTTTTCTGCATCTCCTTATTGAAGACTCCAAGTCCCCCTCAGACAAAGGCGATAGAGAGAAGTGCACTGGCAATTGAGGATGATGGATAGGATGAGGAGGTGGCTATCGATGCCAAGGAGGAGATGGCAGAGGCTTCAAAGCAAACATTTGATGCTAGTGTATCCCTTCTTGTGCCATCTCTCGACATTGAGGCTTCACAACATGTGGACAACAATGAGATAGAAGAAGGGGACTTGTCTCTTCCATGCCTGCCCAGCTAGTCTTTTACAGGGCAACAAGATTTTATCTTGTTAAATGACATTATGCATCTTTTTAATATGCGTGAAGACTATTGCTTGGCTGCTCTAGCAGGGTTTAGTGAAGCTGATAAGGGTTGGGTAGAAGGTGGTGTTGACAAGCACCTCCTAGTTGATTCTAAAGTCCAGGACGCAGAATTTATTCCTGGAAATCAGGTCCTAAAGGACATGTTTGATGAGGCCAAAACAGGAGAAATTCAGTTGCCTTCTGAGGAGGAGAGTGCTGCCATTGTAGAAAGACTTGGGTTGGCAGATATGGGTAGGTTTGAAGCCCAGACAGAAAAACAAGATGAAAGTAACTCCACTATCCATTTGTGGACGAGATCCGTGCTTGAGGATGATGAAAATCAACAGGTAAGAAAATATTTTGAGTTGTTTTGTGTTTTATCACTGTAGTTATTTGTATTTAAAGATAAGGGAAGAAAATTGATTTTGCAATTAACCATGTTGCTACACTGCCAGGTGTTTGTCTATGATGATGAGTTCCTAAGGAGAGCAAGAGGCTCAAGACTGTCCATTGCTAGCAGATCAAATACAGCAGTAGGACATCGAAAGGATGCCGCTCTTGCTGAGTATATAGGACGTTTGAATCGTGAAAAGGTACATACAATTGACAACAATAGTCTGAATTGAATGATATGAGTTGGATCATGATAAATATAAGTTTGGTCATAATATTTCATAAAGCGCACAAATGACAACGCAAAGCTTCCTTTATTTGCATTCAAAGTCCTTTCTCGGTTCTGTGGTGGCTATGAAGTGCCACTTAATGCCGAGAAAGTGATCATGGTGGAGAAGCAGTTTGCTTTGAGAGTGTTTGGCCAGGGCTATGGATGCCAAGCTCTTAGAAGCCCCTAATACCTGTCATATGTAGCTCAGGCTATCGCAGCAGGAATTCAAGATGTAGACTCCCTGCATCCCTATGGTAAAAGATATCTAATGAGGAGTCAGAAAACCAGGCCTGCTCCAGAAATGTTGCCTTCAAAAGAGGAAGTGCCAAGAATAGACCTCCCGGCAGAAGATGATGCAGAAGATGATGGTGAAGAAGGAAGGCCATCGAAGAAGATCAGACCCAGCTCATCAAGCCCACCTGCTTTAAACCCTGAGTCTTGACTGACGCCACATGGAGTGGCGCTCATTTGCATTTGACTCGTCCCAGGCGCGTTGTCGCTTTTATTGATTAAGTAATTGTATAGCACGTGTTATAGATGAGCACTTTACTTTTTCTTTCTGTTGTGCTCTATGTATCAATCTCCTGTAAGTCCATTGATGTAATTCTAAAAGACTATTGGCTCTATTCTTTCCTCCACCGTGTCTTGTGTGCTTAAAATAACCTGTTCTAGCCATATAGTGTGACTTCTCCATGCCTTGAGTGGTCCATATTGACATGACCTCCATGCAAGCCAATGTCTGATAGCACCCCTTCTATTACTTTGATTGCTTTTAAAGACTCCATTTGAGTCTTTAACATCCACACAAAGCATATATATAGATAAACTAACTTTTCTATAATTCTACACAGTGCATGCAAAGTGCATATATGTACTCTCGAAAGAGGAATATCAAGCACTGGTTTGAAATCTCCATCTTTTAAATGTCTATCTGGAGCTCTATTCCATTGCGCACGATCTAAAGACTTGGCAGTTGACATGCAATATAGACATGGGCTTTTTGCATTTTCACCTTTGCTTATGGTATACATACATTTGAGAGTCTTCAAATCACCTGCCATGTGCCATTCGACTGTATAGTCACCGAATCCATCCACATGAAGTATTCTTCCATTTCTTTCCTCACTTATCAGGCATGGAATTGTAGTTTGATGAAACACCCAGTACAGTATTTCAAAGTCTTTATCTACCTGTGTCATATCAGGAAACTCATGTTTTATAAAGACTTCAAGTTTAATTTAATATATTGCATGACACAAAATATACCTGAAAAGATCCAAGTGGCAATACATTATTCTCTGATTGGACACTAAAATATCTTGTATCATCTTTTGAAATTGAGGGGTTTAAGGCCCGATTCATAAGAGTGATAGTAACCCTCTCCATTTTCCTGTTCTTTAAAATCTCGCATTCATCCAATTTTAAAACAAATTTCAGAACTCCGCCACATTCTTGTTGACTGATCTCAAAGAAGTGAACTGCGTACCGTTGCAAAGCTTCAAGGTCAAAGAAGATGTTATTGTGTTGGTTAAATACTATCTCTCTATCTTTAGTAACATAAGTTGCTTCAATATGAAATGGTAAACCAAGCTTCTCAAACACTTTTGAGTTTACGTGTTGGCGTGCAGACTTTACTTGCATGGGTTTTGGTAGTAATGAGCCTTTATGCTTTCTATTTTGAAATTTTTCTGCTAGTGCTTTAAATAGCATACTGTAACCTTTCTGAGAGATGCTAGTCTCATCAAGTATTGCTTGGACCTGAGTTGCATCCAGCTGGTTCTTGTTCATGAAGAGGGAGACATGCTTCTCATTTATTTTTTGAAACTTCTTTTGATGCAGCATCTCTTTTAATATTTTTTTTGGCAACAAATGACTATAATGCATTCTAGCTTCAGATTGTACCTTGGTATCAAGATGAAGTAAAGATCTAAAAACAAACATCAAATGTCCAGTTTCAACCAATCTTCCAAATTAATGAAGGAAAACATATAAGAAACAAGAGCTCACATTACCTCACGGCATTTACTCGCTTCTTCATGCCTCCACTTCCAACCTTCATTTTCTCTATATTGCAAAGTCGCCTTTTTCTTTTACGTAGCCCTAGTGATGTGTCCTTAGTCCTCAAAGCATCAATCTTCTTCTCCAAGTCTTCAATTGTTTCTTTGTTTGTCATAAGCTTTTGTGCATACAACCCATTCAAGTTTTTGATTTCGATATTTTCCTTATAAAGAAAATCCCTCTGATGTTCTGCAAACATTGCTTTCATCTAGCCCAACAAACCGTGTCTACCATCACCTGTGAAATGAAGCAAGTTAGTAATTCTGGAAAATGGAGGAGGGGCATCAGTTATTGGATCCTTGGGATACATTAATCCATCGGTCCACAAGTCCAAATGACGCTCTGCATTGTTTCTTCTTAGTTCTTTTTCCTCATTAGTTACAAAAAATGGCTTGTTTCGCTTCTGTAATGGTTCGTACTCAGACTGTACGTCCACATGAAGGTAGTAAGTATCATAAGTTCTACGTACAACATTCCTACTACTATTACTCCCCAAATTAGGATTAATTTTCTCATTTGCAAAGCTTGTGTTTTCTGTCGTCATTAGTTAGTGTAGAGAGGTTTAATCACTTTCGGGATGTTAGAGAGGAATTAGTTAGTTAAAACATGTCTTCATGTCTTCAGTTTCTAAACCCCCACGAGCGGGATGATTCAAACTTTTCAAATCTTTCAAATCTATACATAACTACCTCAAATCTGTGATATCTTACAAGTCTGACATGTTTTACGTGCATCCAAAAGAAAATGCCGCCATATGATGAACCCTCATAAAAGGAAGTAGTATTTTATTCATATTGTAATGGATGAAAACTATTTTTTTTAAACTATGAAAATAAGCCAAATTACAAATTTGAACCTTTTATTTTCTCTCTCTAAGCTGACATGGAACTTCTTAGAGGGCCCAAAAATGAGTCCATATTTCTCCTAATGTTTCTCCCGTTAGGTTTTCTGGACCATGTAGCAACCTGTCACCTTTTCCTTGATGCAATCTGGTGCATCTACAAGCTTAAGGAAATTAGTTTTTCCCTTGATTGAAGGTCCAACCCTCATTTTTTGTCCTTTTGTTTTACCCTGTTTTGTTCTTCTCTCAGGTTTGCGTTGATTTGTTTGTGGCTTAGATAGTGTTACCTCTCTTCCTCCACGAAGTTTTAACATTATTGGCTCGTATGTTTCATTCCAATCTTCAAACTCATCGAAAGCATCGTAGAACTCTTGCTCTCTAGGCTCCTCATCTCGCTCACTTAGATCATTAATTGAGACTTCTTCTTGGAGTCCTATTTTGTTCAATACTGTGCAGATTTCATGAATCTCACCTTCGTCCTCAGATTTCAAAGAGATTTTTTGAAATTCATATTCTTCCCATGAAGTGGTTTCTTGTATGACTCCAACCATTGTTATTGGTATTATGTCATAGCCTTCCTCATCGCAGAATATAGTAGGTGTTGCTGCACCCACACTAGCATCTATCGTGGCTAACACATCTCTCCAAGCTGAGGGATCTAACATGGCTTCACGGAATGGCTCAGGAATATAGTCATCATCATTTTGGTTTTTGTCTTGTTTGCCTTGTTTCCCATCTAGGATTTCATTATCAGATGCCCCACACATCCATATCCTTGTGTGTGAGTTTGCCCATGATGGAACTGACAACTTTTGTGTGTTTGTGGCTGAATCAAAGTCTTCTACTGGAGTCCTTGCCACGTCTCTATATGAATGATCATAGAGATTGATGCGAGTCACAGCCTTTGGTTGCCTTAAATAGATATAGTTAAAGCCCCAATCTTGTATCATCTTAAGTTGACGCGGCCACCTTATTTTGGTTCTGTTGTTGTGTTGGTTTGTTTAGTTTTTGTTTCATTTGCTCTTCCAAGGCTTGAGTTGTCTCAATGATTCTCCCTAGCTTGGGCTCTTGTGATAACCTTAATAGGCACTGTCCTTTCTGCCTTCTGAGGTGCTTGGCGAGCTCGTAGACGGCATTGCCTCTACATAATTAAGCGTAGCCTTTCCTTTACTTGCAGGATTAGAAGGACAATCTTGCAGTAAATGCTTGATTCCATAATCTACGCAATATCTTGTTAGATATAACACTAGATTTGTGTTTCCTGGTTTCTCTCCTTTAGGATTAGGACACTCTCGCACCCAATGGTCTCCTCCACATCCAAAACATGGACCGGGTGGTGCCCCTGTTGGTGATGGTTTGTAGGGTCTTGGTACTGGACCTGGTCCCATATTCCTAGCTCCCCCATTTGCTATGAACCATAAAGTATTATGATCCATTTGGTAGCTTCCTTCAGGTACCACATTAGACGATTCCCCAGAACTTAAGACTGACGTCATATTTCCTAGCAAATAGTCTACTTCTTCTTCATAGTAGGGGTGTACAGGAACCAATGCTCCCTCATGTATACCCTCGTCTGTTTGAACTAATCTTATGGCTGCTGCTCTTGGCAAGGGAGGTTGAGTTCCCAAAACCGGTTGTGCTCGTTCATTGCCCTGGTTTGCGTAGTTTGGGTTTGTCACTCTTTGGTAGAATGGTTGCTGTCTTGGTGGCCATGTTGCCAATTGAGCATTGTTTTGCTCCCTAAGATATCTCAATCTATGATAACAATTGACACAGTCTCATGGTTGGTCCACTTCTGTTCAAAGTCACACCATTTGTCAGTTCTTGGCAGCTTCAGGTTAGAAGGTGTTTGCTTTATGAGACATTGAGTGGTTGGATGATCCCCTCCACATATCTCGCAACGGTATGGCCTTTGAGGTGGTCTGAAGACCTAATTCATCTTTTTCATTACCATCTCTGCTATAGCCTTAGCCTCTGCTGGATGGCACTTTTCTGTTTCAACTAAACTTCTGGCACTCAAGGCTTCAGTTCCTATGATTGGTTTATTTTCCCCATAGACGTCACAGTTATCATCTAGATCTATAGCATCATAGATACATTCGTCTTCTTGCTATAAAGAGATCCGCATGCAGAGACTTGTTAGATAGCCCTTCTAAGAAGATAGAGACTATCTTTTCAGGTCCTGGCTTCTCTCTTTTTGGACATCTTGAGATATATTGTCTCAATCTATTGGCACAATCCCTGACTGTTTCTTTTTCTTTTTGTTTGAAGTCATAAATTAGCGTACTAATGCTATGCTTGATTCTAGTTTTTGTAAATGCGCCTACGAAATCCTTTTCAAGAGCCATGAAGTCTTTGTAGGTTTGAGGTTCTAGGGTTTGAAACCATGACAAGGCCTTTCCTTCCAACGTTAACTCGAATCCTTCCACCAAAATGTGTAAATCATAGACTTCTTCTGCGCTTGCCATTTGTTTGAATGACGCTAAATGGTCATAAGGATCCGCGGACCCACTATACTCTTTAACCCATTTTTGGAAATGAGACGGTCTTGTTTTACTATGAGCCAACTCCCCAAAAGATTTCCCTGGTTTATATCCTGTGGATACTAATGGTGTTGTTGTTTTTGTCAGTGGTCTTGTTAGCCCTGTTCCAGTTGGATGACCACTCGTGGCATACATGCTTGTTGCTATCGGCCTGAAGCCTGAATTTGGCATTGTTACCCTTGGTGTTTTCCTTCCGTGCCCTCGTGATGCATCTGGGACAACAAATTCATCCACAAATGACACTCTAGCCCCACTCAGTGGTAATGGTGGTGTACTTGGAATGGGTCGTACTTCCGGAATTGGAGGGATATAATTTGACTCACTAGTCTCCCCTGTTCCTATGGGAAAAATAGGCCATCCTTGGAAGGTCATTTTTCTCACTTCGTTATGACGTATCAGACTCTATTCTTGCCCAAACTTATCCAAGAAGGTGACATTGTTTGGCAGTCCCTCTATCTCTTGGAAAAACACATACATCGTCTTCTCGTTAGTAGGTAAGTTCCTTTCGTAGTAGTAATATTCAACTCCCGCGTCCTCTCTTTTATACAAGGCTTTTGTCGGGTCATCTGTTAAGACCTTTTGAGTCCAAACAGAATTGATACACCTCATATTTGGTTTATTAGGTAGTACTGGAGGATTTTCAGCTACTACTGGAGCTTCCTTTGTCACTTTTTGTCCTAACTTATCTACCTCATCCGGATCTTCAATGATGAGATATCATATTCCATCCCTCCCCATATGTCGGTCTTCTTGATAGTTAACCCAAGGTGCTAGATCAAATTTTGAATGGTGATCCTCTACCTTGACTGCAAACTTGCCACTATAATCTTTGTAGAATTTAGCGCCATGTTCATTGTCTCTTTGGTACCTTAGTCACTATCGTAGTTTAAGCCATAATCTATAGTTTCAAAGGGATTGGTTGAGAAGGACGCCATACTCGAATCTGTGTCCGTGTTGTAGGCTATCGTTTCTATTGTCTCACTCACCTGGGTTTGTGTCCGTGCTGTGCTCTCTTGTGTGGAAACTTTACTTTGTTCGTCAATTACGCTCAAATTTCCTGACCTATAGTACGCTCCTGATCTAAGGTGCATATGGCTATATTTGGTCACACTAGAGCTTTACAAATTACAAATGAGCAATAACCTGGCTAAGCGTATCCAAGCCTTCACTCCGACTCCGTCAGCTCTTGCATCAATTCCAATTTTCTGTGAAAAGAATGCCAGAAATTTGTGTCAAATTGATTAAATGATGAGCTAATGAGATTCTGACTTTACAAGAGTGATTAGAAGGCTTGCTCTAAGAACTTTGAAAGTCAGTTTGCCTCATTCTGACACTCCTAGGGACACGTGTGTCCCATCAAAAGTGCTAATTGTGTACTTTTGAGTCGACAGTTGTGTTCCCCTATGTGTATGCAACATGAGGCTTATTTTGAAATAATTTTTGGAATTTTTTTGTACCCTTTTCCGTCAATATCCTGTACAATTTTGAACTGCAGCTACTACCAGCTAGATTTGTTCAATTGCTACCAAACTTGATGTGTGCTTTAATTAAGCATGAAAAACAACTTTGGCTTTGTCACATATGCAAAATTGTCAGCAGAAGGTCTCTTTTGCTGGGACACGCGTGTCCCATGAAATTGCAGATTTTTGAGTTTTGAAAATTTCTGACTAATGCCCTTACCTCTAGTAGCACATTGCTTCTTTCAAAATCAGATTTGGATATGCATTGCTGTTTCAAATAAAATGGACAAGTTGCAAAAATTCCTGCTGCATGTTTTTCGTATTTTTCCCTTTTTTGGTCAAATGGTGTCAAAATGGTTTGCAAGTTGAAAATTTATGCAAAATAGGTGATGTACAGGTCCTAGGCTACTTGCATGCTACCCTGGATGTCAAAAATAAGGACTTTGATGGGACACGCGTGTCCCATCCATTCTCTGTAGAAAAATGATTTTTCAATTTTGAAGTTGTGCAGGTTGTAGGGCTTGCTTTTCTCTCTCTAATGATATCTTGAACCCCAAAAATGGACTAGTTTTGCCCTTTCAAAACTCTATTCTAGCATTATGGTCAAAAACATGTCATGAGCACATTTGGGCACGTAACGGAAGGGATTTGTGATGTCTTACTTACCCTAATCCTAGCACACATATGTACACATCTAATGCAAGCTAATAACTATGTTACACATCTATCTAAGCATCAAATGACACTAATCTACAACCAAATAAGATGCTCCAAAGAGCTCACAAAAGCCTAAATCCTAAATAATATTCATATGGTCATCACTTGAGATGGACATAAGTGTCCCACACTCATACCATAACCAAGCAACTCTACCTATTCCTAAATGTAAGTCTCCAGTGATCCCCGTTCCTTGGCCACCTACGAAGGCCTTGGAATCTCCGACTCCAATCCTCCACTAATCTAAATGGATGAAAGTGATGAGATGATACCCATATATCACGCTAGCTCTAGAGTCACCAATGACTACTCTAACCTAAGTCTCGGCTCCCCGACAGTGGTGCTAATGTTAGCGGGCCGCCATGACGGACGTTCCTAAGTATAGCTTTCAAGGCACTAACATAAAATCAATGCTAGGGAGCGACCCGATTAGTGCATAGTGGCTATGAGGGTGTGTCAAACCCACGGCAATCACTAGTGCTCACGAAGTGGAAGACTACTTGCTTCTACATGTATACACACACATTCATGTAAGGAAGGACATCCTATGGCTAACCCACTCAATGTATCATGCAACTAGGAGAAGGGAAACGCCTAATGGCTTATGGGCACACCTATGGAGCTAAGCAATGATTAATGGCTAATCAAGAAGCTTAATACACACATTCAAGAAGAGGGAATGGGCATAAATCCCAACCATACTCTTCACTAATGTTGAAATTAGAACTTCAAGACTCAAGAGCAACCTAATGCTACACCATTCATTAACTTAAACATAAAGGAAACCTTCTTAATCAAGAATTAATCACACATTAAGCACACTTTGACCTAGAGCTTACACATACCTTACTTCATTGGATCTCCACCAAAAACAATAAAATGACAATGGAAAGAGAGACAATAAACAAGATAGAATCCATGCCTTGCATTAGAATGGAGGAAATATACATGAATCGCGCGTAGGAAGCGTCGCAAGTAATCACCTCTTCTCTTCTTAAGAACTCCTCTAAAACTAGCTTAAGTGGGTTATCAAAAACATCCCTAAAAACTCACTTACATTGACTATATCAAAAGATGGCTTAAGTGGGTTTTTCTAATAGGTCAAAAGTAAGGCTCTTCTAACAAATTGGAAGCCCAAGGCCCCGTAAATGATATGTATATCCATGATTACACGGGTTTCTTACAAAATTGGGCTTTTTACAAAAAGTGATTGCGGGAAATAAAATAGGAAAATTAAGGATGCCATCTTTCCCGTCTTCATCTTCTCATTGATTCTTGCAGCCTTAGTGAAGTCCGTTGACCGCCAAAACAGGGGGTGACTCTCCAATGGTTACCCCCGCTCGTGGATGCCCCTACTTATTTATGTTGGGACATTCACATGTTCAAGATCAAAGGGCTATGTAAACATCTTTATTATGGCGAGTGGTTACTCAATAGAGATTGGCTTAGAAGTTAGATGTGAATCTCCGTAAGATTGCTAACAATGTTGTTTTTTTTTATGGGCAGAGGTGCTTGAAGGTCTTTTTGTGTGTGCCTTCATGCTCTAGCCACCAACCATAAAAAATGCATGCTTTTTTGCAACATGTGAATTGGCCATAATACGAGTAAATTCTAACTTGGCTAGTTTGACTCTTTACCCGCCGGTAATGTATGCAAGGTTTTCACATTAAAACTCTAATGTAAATGGTTTTTCTAGTTTTGTAGTTGTCTTTCTAAAGACTTGAAATTTCATGGAAAATTTTAAAATTAGCTACTTTGAAAGCCGAGAAAAAGTACTCATTATCACCTATTTTATCGTGAGCAAAAAGAGACAACAAAATAGGATGAAAATAACTTTTGACAAAAACACGCTTCTCGTTATGTGCGAAATCTTTAAGTTAAAATAGTGAAAATTTTCTAACCCTTTTCATGCATGTTATTTTTTGCCTAAAATTCATAGCACTTTCATGATGGTCTTTCATGCCCAAAAGTCATAGCACTTTCTTTCTCTTTAGCCAAAAAAGCAAACCAAAATTGGCCTTTGATTTCAAAAAGAATCATCTTTTAAATAATTCACTAAATATCCTAAAACTGCAATGTAAATGCTTGGTTAACTATAGCCTAGGTGATTTATAATTTATAAACTATAGCTACTACGTCTAGCTAACTAGTATAGTTGTTGATCCACAACTGCGGGAATGAGCATATGAAAGAAGGCTAAGGGAAAAGGCCCACCATAGGTAATGACATTACGGAGTGTGATGACTCATGTAATGGTTCTTGCCCCTTATATAAGGGGATACATGTACTCTTTATGATTGTTGCTATCTTGAATACAAAGTGCTACAAGAACAATTTATAGGACAATTGTCTTTTGTCTCCAATGTACCTGTTTTAAACCTTTCTATATACTTTGTGTGTATTCTTTAACTGTGAGGTAATCCCGATCTAGGGGATGCTCATAGTATTACTCCATTAAGTGCTGAGAGAGAGAGACACACAGAGAGAGAGAGAGAGAGAGAGAGAGAGAGAGAGAGTTTGTTGTGTGCAAGTGTGTGTGTGTAGGGACCTGCAGGTAGTTTTGAGGTGAACCCAGGGGGGTCCTTGCCTCCCCAGGGTGCAACACTTGTCAATCGTGTTGGGGACTATGCTCAAGCCTCAAGAACACACTGGAGACTCATAGGGGGGCATATCACAAGGAAGATAGAATTTTAGCAGGTAACCCCTCCACAAAGCAAACTCCACTAGAAGCATAAAATAAGAAGACACCATGGAAAACTACAAGGACCAAGAACACTAGCAAAGGAATTAGGAGAAATTATCAGAGACATTCTCCCATGTGGAACCTTCTTCAGATCTATCTCTCCACTTTACTAACACCTGTCGCGCCTGACTTGGTGTCTAGTGCAAAGCTCATGCATATCCATGATCCATTGTGGCTCATGAGAGGGACACTTGGTGGCTCAATGATGTCCACTAACACACCTGTGTCAATTACATTGTCATTCTATCCAAGATGTTTATGTAAATGGCTTACATGAAAGACAAGATGAACTCGTGAGTGCTCTGGAAGAGCTAGCTTATAAGCCACTTGGCCTATACGCCTCAGTAACTCCCTGAGTAATGTGAATGGTCCACAATACCTTGATGAAAACTTAGGCACCTTTCTAGTCCTTAGACCTTCTGAATGCTCTGGAACTGTGAGGAATACCTTTTCCCCCTCTTGAAAAGATATGAGACGGCAATGCTTGTTTGCATACTTCTTGTAATGATCTTGAGCTTTCTTAACATTCTGTCGAGCAACTCACAGCATACAAAATGGTCCTTAAGAAAATCTTTCGCTTGTTAGATTTCCTCTATTGCCAACCGCACCGTAACTGGTGATCTAGGTTGATAACCATACATAAGCATAAACGGACTTTACCCTTTAGTCACATGTTTGGCACTATTATGAGCAAACTCCAATATAGGCAAGTAATCTTCCCAATTGGTTTCCTTCTTGCTAAGGTATGCTCATAGCATATCCTCTATCACTTGATTAACCCTTTCAGTCTGGCCACATGTCTATGGATGATCTCCCGTACTAAGGTTAACGTAGTGTCCATGTTTTGTAATGCAACTCTCTAAAAGTGAATGTCAAACTTTTGATCCCTATCACTTATGAATATGGTTGGAAGATAACTATAAAGTTTATAGATATGTTCTATAAATAGTCTTGCAAAGTGATTGTCAAACTTTTGATCCCTATCACTTATGATACTTTTTGGAAGACCATAAATTTTATAGATAGTTCTATAAAAAGTCTTGCTAACTTCGGTGTCTTAACCGTAGTTTTTGTGGGAATAAAATGACACATCTTAGTAAGACGGCCCACAATAACCCATATAGCATCGTGACCACTACTCGTCAGTGGTAGTCCTATGATGAAATCCATAGAGATTTTCCCACTTGCCCTGTGGACTCTCCAATGGTTGCAACAAGCCACCTGCCATGAGGCACTCTACCTTGTTGACTTAATATTTTTGGCAAACTTTGTAAGTACTCTTGAACATAATTACGGCCCCTATCCCTTTCACATAAGGACGCCCAACTAGCATGCATGGCCATCCAAGGAACCCTTGTCCTCACATCCTTATGAATATCGCCTATCGAGTGCATAAGTCTTGTATATGTCTAGTGTCTTTGTCCCTTGGTACACGTACTCTTGGAACATATCTATAAACTCTTGCAATTTTTTGGAAAATTTTGTACGTACTCTTGAACTCATTAGGGCCCCTTGCCCATTCACATAAGGATGCCCACCTATCATGCATGGCCATCTAGGGAACCCTTGTCCTCACATCCTTATAACTATCGCCTATCCAGTGCATAAGTCTTGTGTATGTCCTTGGCCATCTAGGGAACCCTTGTCCTCACATCCTTATAACTATCGCCTATCCAGTGCATAAGTCTTGTGTATGTCTGGGTGTTGGCTGCTTGGACTATAGTGACACTCATATAAAATATGGCACCTGGTGTCTTTGTCCCTTGGTACACGTACTCTTCCCATGTGGAGTAAGTACCAATCATATAGAAAATGTTTCTATCAAAATAGCTCATCCTCAATGAGGGTAGAGTTGAGTTTTGACATTTAGTGAGGGCTCTCTTCTTAAAACTTTATTCCACACTTTCTTATAATACTCATGATGTGCACACTTATTATGTAATGACTCCAAGAATTCACTCTTTATTTTTGTGAAAGCAAGTGAATTAATTTGAGGCATCCGGTTTAGTGCATCCGCTACTTCGTTATACCATTTTTCTACGATACGTTAGCTTGCAGTCATAATCTTGAAGGGTCTCTGCCCACTTGGCCTTTCTACCCTTCAAGTCCGTTTGAGTAGCAAACTATATTATGATATTATGGTAAAGAACACCTCAAACTCGGCACCATAATGCCACCTTTTCTTTAAAGCATAGATGATGGCATAGTTCTAGTTTCTTGCTTTCAAATGCTATTGGTTTTTCCTCTTGGAAAATTAATGCATCAATAGCTTTATCACTAGTGTCCATTCCATTTTTGACGATACCTTAGCTTGCAGTCATAGACTTGAAGGGTCTCTGCCCACTTGGCCTTCCCACCCTTCAAGTTCGTTTGAGTAGCAAACTATATTATGCTCTTATGGTAAAGACTACCTCAAACTCGGCACCATAATGCCACCTTTTCTTTAAAGCATAGATAATGGCATAGTTCTAGTTTCTTGCTTTCAAATGCTATTGGTTTTCCCTCTTGGAAAATTAATGCATCAATAGCTTTATCACTAGTGTCCATCTCAACCACATACAGTTTGAGGGGATCAACAACTGCTAATATAGGAGCAGTTGTCAAAGCTACCTTTAGCTTCTTAAAGCATTGTTCTCGCGCTTCTCCCCATTGGAATGTTTTACCTTGAGCTTTCAATTGATCCCTCATAGGAACAATTTTCTTCACATAGTCACATAGAAACTTCCTATAGAAGCCTTCTATGCCCAAGAAGATTTCAAGCCTCACCTACCATCGTGCTATCATAGGATGAGGCCATCTCAAGATTGCATTGACCTTGTCGGTGTCCATCTTGACACCTAAATAAGAGATCACATGACCAAAGCAAAGGATCTTTGTATTAAAGAAAGCTCACTTGCTTTACTTATGCAGTGCATGAGCTCGTTGCTTTTTAAACACTAATCGTAAGTGTTCTAGATGCTCGGCTTTAGTCTTAATGGGGTGATCGCATTAAGACCACAATAGTCTATGCACATGCGAATAGTAGAATCCTTCTTATTTAATATTGAGAACTGATGGAGGGTACATCACCATCCATTACAAGGGCACTTTGTCCTTGGAGTTGCATATTATAGGTACACCACACACATATATGTGCAGTCCTTAAAATTGAACTTATTAGCTCTTAGCTCTTAGCGCTCACCTCTTAGCTCTTAGTCGCTTAGCTCATATCTATAATTTAGAGAGAAGTAATTTGATCATATCATGAGTCTTACTCAAGATTGAACTATCAAAACATGAATAGAAATCAATTAGAAAGAATAATTGATTGAGGCCTTTGCTCGTAGACATGTGAGAGTGGCGTGTGGAACTCCCCAAATTTCATGATACTCTCTTCATACATACTACATGAAATATAAATCAAATGCTTATGGAATTGTGGCCATCTAAGCAAACAAAAGGAAGATGATAAGTGCTTTAGAACATCTTCATATTGCACAATCGTGTTGTGAAATTGAACAAAATTTAGCCAACGTTGTTGAGAACTTAAAGAAAGCATAGACAAATACATGTCTATTGAAAGCCCAAGAACCTTCCTAGCAAAAATTTGAGACTAGAGCCGCTCTTGCAACCCTATTTGCATCCCCATTGGGCGCTCCTTGGTCGTACCAATGTCCTGATAGCATGGATTATCATTTATGCTCATAGAAGAAACTAAATTCATTGCCATAGTCAAACCAAGATTTACTATGTGCTTGTCTTAAGTGTGGACAATTATGCAAACGTAGCATATAAAACCAACAAGTACATGCACACATTCTTAATGTATGAAGTAAAAGTAAAGATAACCCTTCAAAAGCACATAATCCTCGTAGATTAGTAAATCCTTACAATTTCAAACAGGTTATCATAAATAACATAAAATATTTCCAAACTTTATTCAGAAAACATAAACCATGAACGTGGATCATGATTTTCATTATGTGCCTTCTTGCACAAAAGATACATTTGTAAAGGATATGTGCTCGTAGCATGATAAAAAGTTGTCTACCATGTGGGCTCATAGAAGATTAGTAAATCCTTTGAAAGTCATGGCCTTAATGGTACCTTGTACCTTTTTGCACACTCGAAAAAGAGCTTGTGTGGTCTAAAAATGAGCCCGTGGCTCTCTTTATATATAGAACCACACAAAGCCTTCACAAAAAAGGTCATGTGACATATACTTATATAGCACAAGAAAGAAACTCAATTGAGTTATAGGAATGAACAATGGCCCTTGGCCAAGCTTATAAAGATTCAAAAAGCCAAAACCGTGTGTTTGATACTTGTACCAAAACACTTACTTGTAAGTGAATATAAACCAATGGCTCTTGTCCTGTAGAAAGAATGTAACAAAGGTACTTGGCTTTTTCTGTAATGCCAAAAGCAGTAACAAATAAAAGCACTTTGATTTTTGTTAATGCCCAACAAGCAGTAAAAAATAGAAGCACTTTGCTTTTGCCTTAACCATCTCTAAAAAAACAAAGGGTGTTACAAACAAAACCTATTTTGTTAATGTTAAAAAACAAACAGCCCTGGCCATCTTTAAATAATGCCAAAAAAAGCACTTTGCTTTGATGTGGGAACAAAGCACAAGTTAAAACTACTTGTGCTTTTTGTTTTAAATTTTTGTTCTAAAAATAAAAAACACAGGTTCGTAAAAATTAAGGTTTGCTTTTATAAAAATGTTGGGCCACGTTGCCGCCATGGGAGCCTTGTGCCCCTTGCACCCATCAATTACCGCAATGGAGCCTTGCGCCGCCCTCCTCCAAGCTTACTTGGCATAGCTTCCCATGGATTGAAAGAGAAGGAGACATAACGTTGGTGACTTTTTGTTGGCGTGGAAGGAGATGTTGATGAAGAGATGGAGATGGGTCTTGACCCCTTCGCGATTGTGTAGCATGTCCCCCATGGAAGCAATGTACTACACTTTGATACCAATGTAAGGAACCCAGAAGTGATCCATGCGATCAACCACCCAATCATTATTATATATAGGCCCCTGATCCCCTACCTCCTAGCTATATATAAAACCCCTTAACTACATGGATAGGGCCTTGCCCTCGGACCTGTCTCCTCCTATTCCTCTGGTCATGACCCTTTTTCTTGCTCTTCAAGCCCCTCTTGTCTTATATTGGTTGGGTCCGCATCCTTCCTTTACTGCTAGGACACCCTCTCCTCCTATTGTTGAGCATCTTTTAGGTTGTTTGTTTGCTCAAGGTTTCCCTTTTTTCTCTGGTTTCTATGGGCTGCTATTGATTCCCTTCTTGTTCTTTGTGTTCATTAGTCTTGCTCTGCTCTTGGGTGTTGGTTTCACGCGATCCGTGATCTCTATTGATCCATCTTCTTTTCTTTATTTCTCCCATGTCCAATACATCCACGAGGTCCTTACCTATATGTCAATGGTGACATTTGTCCTGCTTGAGCTTTGGGTTTCTTCCTCATTTTGTGCTCCTCTTATTTGTTTGTGAGTCAAAAATGTTTCCATTTTCATCCTTACTTTGTGTTGCTCATGCCATTCGTTTCTTGGGATCTTTTGGTACTCGTTTCCTGAATGAAGTAATGGAGGAACTAACCAAGAAGCAGTTGATAATCCACAAGAAATCATCAGTATACCATCCTTAGTGAAATGGGAAAGTAGAATCAACTAATAAAATATTAGTAAAGATGCCAAAAAAGATTATGCAGACAAACAAAAAGGATTGGGACAAAAAATTAGATAGTGCATTAGGGAAGGTTGAGGTCTATAGGGGGCCTATAAGCCACCATATTATCTTTTTAATTAATTTTGCTTAAGCACCTAATCCAACTTTGACTAGGCCTGAAAAGTGGCTCTTTAATGTGATGATTTCATGATTTTCTAATTTTCAAAAATTAAAAGAGCTTGGGGAAAAATGGGGGAGGTTTTTGGCTGCCCCAAATTTAAAATGGTTGAAAAGTGTTCCCCCTCTTTTTCCTCTCTTTTTGTTGACTCACACTCTCTCTCTAAAGCACCCCCTCTCTCTTTAGAATCCTAATCCTCTCTCTCTCACACACTTTCTTCTCTCTCTCTCTCTCTCTCTCTCTCTCTCACACACACACACACACACACACACTTTCCTCTCTCTCTCCCTCTCTCTCTCTCTCTCTCTCTCTCTCTCTCACACACACACACACACACACACACATTGAGCTATAGATCTGCAGCTTCCATGGCCTCCTCTTCTCTCTCTCTCTCTCTCTCTCTCTCTCTCACACACACACACACACTGCAGCTTCCATGGCCTCCTCTTCTCTCTCTCTCTCTCTCTCTCTCTCTCTCTCTCTCTCACACACACACACACACACACACACACACATCGAGCTATACATCTGCAGCTTCCATGGCCTCCTCTTCTCTTTCTTTCACTCTCTCTATCTCTTTCTCTCTCTCTCCCACATTGTGATGCAGATCTCCCTGTATTAGCTTCCATGGCCTCCTCTTCTCTTCCTTTATCTCTCTCTCTCTCTCTCTCTCTCTCTCTCTCTCTCTCTCTCTACATTGTGATGTAGAAGGTCCTCCATCACACCCTAGCCTAACCTCATTCTTTCTCTTACTTTGTGGTTTGTATATTCTCTTCCTTTCTCTTCTCTCTCCCTCCTCTATACTTTGTTGTAGAAGGTCATCCATTAATCCTCATTCCTTCTACTTCATTGTGGGGAAATGTCACTTGAAGACATGTCGAACAAACCACCAAAGTTTAGATTACATGTGGATATAAAGCGGGAGTACACAACATTCCGTAGCTCACGATCCAAAGAGGAGACAAATGTGGTTGTGCAAACTCTTCGATCACAAGGACAAAAACTCATTAACACCTGGATAGATGGTTTCATATACCCAATTGATCCAATCACTAATGCTCCACTGAGATTTTGCAATGTTACCATATTTTTGAGATTTCTAGGTAATAGAGCTAATGGCCTCTTAGGGTATTGTAGAAGACTTTATGTTGGTGCTATTCAAGAGTCATATAGAAGATCTCATTTTGAAGGCCTTTGGTATGGGTTGCAACAAAAACACAAGGAGGAGGTTGAAAGGTTTCAGAACTGGGTTCTAGAGCTAGTGAGACTAAGAGAAGAGTTGTTGATGAAGAAGGCTTTGGATACTATAAACTGCTATGATTAAGATTGTAAAATATGTGATGCTGCAAAGCAAGATGAACAAAATGTTCGGCGGCACCTTGCAAGCCTAAAGAAGCTACCCATGGGCTTTTGGCAAAGGATAAGAAAATGCCAATCTTTGGAAAACTTAGTAGCATTTAGTGGAGCAAGAAAGTGACAGTTGCGAGCAACAAGGTAACTTCTCTTCCATCCCATCATTGCTTTGCTTGTGTATGTGAAGAAAATATATAAAGCACTATTTATTCCACTTAATTTGCTATGACTTTTGCTACAATGGAAAACACTACTCGAGCAAGGAGGTATGCCCAGAGACAAGAAAGGACAGCTTCAAGAGAACATCACAGGAGTGATGATGAGAACAACCAATTTTCCACTTCTGAAGAAGCATCCTCCAACTCTATTTCAGATGCCTCTAGAGCATCACATCATTCTAGAGCCTCACACTAGTCTAGAGCCTCCAACCATTCTAGACATAGTCATTCAAAGCAGACCAGTTGTTGCAAGAGTCATCGCCATTCTTCCAAGTCAAAATATCAAAATTTCAGTGAAAATACATTTCCCACATTCAAAGGCAAGAAAGTGGACCTCGATGTTCATATTCAAGATTTTGAAGACTAATCAAAATGGAAAGAAATGGATTCGCAAGAATTCATTGATTATTTTCCAATGCCTTCAAATTACCTTCACCTTCTTCTTCTTCGTTGTCTCCACTTTTAGGTAGAGCTTCATCTTCTTCCATAGGGACCACTTCCCTCTCGTCGATGGGTCTTTCTTCTTCTTTGTTGGAGGTAGCTACAACATCAAATGTTTGACGACCTCCTTGATGCATTCTCTCTCAACCTCCACTTGTGGCAGTAAGAAAACTTCACTAGTGCTGCGAGGTGATGAAGCTAGAGGAGTCCTTTGCATTTGAAACCTCCAAACCATGCATGGATGAGCTTCCACAAAATGATCTAGCATGCCTAGTGAATACATGATTTTCCTATGCTTCACACGAGCTAATTGGAAAACTTCTTGGAAAGAGCTAGGAAAACTAGACTGCACTTTATACTGTAGGGTGTGGAAAAGACCATTGATAAAATCCTCCTTAATAAACATGTCAGGCATATATTGACCATTATCACATTGTGCATCTAGTTGATTTAGGATTTCTATAAATTGAGCTTCATAAGAGAGAAACCCAGTCAGTGCGTCTTGTCGAAGTAGCTGTAGCTTCTTCCAAAAACTTCTACAGGGCTGTCTTTCTTTCCAAATTCCAAAGAGAAGGCATGGAGTAGAGTCTTCAAATCCTTTGAAAACATTGATTGCCAGGTTTTTTTACCAAGCTCGGAAAGACTTTAAGCCTTTCGTCCTCTCAATCTAATGTGGGCTAGCTCCAAGGAATCAAGAAAATCATTAGCACTTTCACCATCCCTTCGATAAAATATGGGGAAACCACCTGCCATCTTAGAGTTATTAGATTAGCATAATATGCAAAAGATTTGATGCACAGAAAATGCCAGCTAGATTAGAGTAAGATGTAAATAACGATATTACATGATGTTTCACAATTAATTAAAGGAAGGATGAAGGGATGGGGCGAAGCCTAAATTTCAGACATAGCTTGTGTGCCAAATAAAGAGACGAGACGCTATTGGAAGAAAATCTTTTGGCTTATGTGCAATTGGATTTGGATACCATGCTGGGGATTCGGATTTTGAAAGATAGGTGGTGGAATCTGGTTCATGACTGAGAATAATTGCTAACAACAAGCAAGGCTAAAGTAATGAAAACCAAGCTATTTTTATCTTTTTAATGGCTAGAGTGAAAATATGCATCAAATTTATAAACTGAAGGCTTTGAAGGATGCTCCCCAGTGGGGGCACTGCTTATGAGAGGGGAAAAATTGGGCGGGGTTGCCTCTACACCCCGGACAACTTCCGGACTCACAAAGACCACTAGAGGAAAGGGCCTCTCTAACGGCCAAGGTTTAGGAGGGGGGCACCACCTAGCCAAATCGGCGGGCTAGGACAACGTGAAAATAGAAGAGCATGCGAAGGGAAACACAAAACAAAAGCTTGAAATGATAAAATTTGTTATAGCATGGACAAAGATGGGGTGGACAAGCCAATGATGAATATTTAGGCGGCCTTGCCTAAGATGCCAAGCATAGGAGAGATGTAATGAAGAAAACTAACCCCGATGGAGATCTCAAGAGACTTTATGACATGGTTTTGAATTACTTAGCTTCCCCTTGGGTTATTAATTATACAAGATTTTGTGTAGAGAGAAGGTTGCAAGGCAAGAGAGGTTAGAGAGCTTAGAGAGTGAGAATGTGAGTGATGGTGCTAGAGAAGAGATTATGTGCGAGGGTATTTTGCTAATAACTCCCAAGTTGCATAGCAAGTAACGTGCATGTGCTCTTGATTAATAACCTAGCTGTGGTAAGCAAGGGGCTGTTGCGTTGTGCCTTGGGTGCTTAAAATATATACTCATAGCTTGTGCATGCTAAGCTACCCCCCCATATGAAGAGGAAGGGACTGACATTTATACACACATGGGGGGGAGGAAAGAGGGTGCATGCATTGGTTGTGGCACCGATAGAGAGAGAGAAAGAGAGAGAGATGTATGAGATGAGGGAGAGGGGTCCCTGCTCTCGCCAGCGCAATAGAGAGAGAGGTATCTTTGATGACGAGGGTGGGGGTGCTTGTCAGTGCGCCGAGAGCAGGAGAAGCATGGGAGTGGGAAAGACCTTGAGGCTCTGGATGGGCCTTGCTGTAGGCATAAGAGAGAGAGATGCGGCTATGGCGGGGGGGCTGGTGGCCACGCGGCTGCTGGCCCTCCATTTCATTTTTAAAAAAAAAATAATTTATTAAGGGTGAGGTAGCCCCATTAAAGCGTGCTTCCCAGCCTCTATGCCCACAAAGACATCGCCCACCACAATGTTGTTTGCATCATCCCCTGCCTCGCGAGTCGCCACCTTGCCATGGATTTGTTCTGCCCGTGGCCCCACTCGTAGTGCATGCTTTGAAGATGGCATGCGTAGGTTACTGCATCTGGACCGGCTACACACTTGGAAGCTTCCATGCTTTGTTCAGTGTTCGGGAAATTTAAAAAATTGAGCTATGTTGAAATCCTCCTCTCTAATGAGTGAACCGGTTTCGAAAAAAATGAGCAATTCATATCCTCTTCATATCTACACGAGCCGGCCAAAGACCTTCTTGGGTAAAATTTGAACAAGTTTTACATACTACAAATTTATACTTTGCTAGAAAACAAGTAGAAAGATTTGCTAACCAAACTAATTGGAGACTAGTAGATGGAAAATGCTTCTCTTGAAAGCAATAACAAACCCAAAACATGAACCTTTAAAAAAATAATTTAAGTGTTGTAAATGTTTCAAGAATCATACCTTTTAACTTGAGTCACATTTGGATTCTGGAATCAACATAAGTTTAAAGCATCCACCCAAATTCCAATCCTCTAAAATCTTGAACACCGAATGCTTCTATAATTGCATGAAATATCTATAAATAATAAACAAGCAAATAGATATTCTATTCATGATAATTTCATATCAAATGAGTAAAGTTCAAAAGTAGCATGCAAGGTAATCACCTCCAAAAGCATGTCTCGCAAACAAAGAAATTTCGCCATCTCCAACCTAAGAGAGAGTAGGGGATTTGAACCCCTTCGCCATTTTACATGGCTACACCAAGCTCCCTTGGGAAAAAGAGGAGTAGTCTATCTACTCCTCTTTTTCCCTCTTCATAAAAGTGTTAGTCATGGATAATAATTGTTTCAAAAAACAATAAAAGAAATCACTATTGAACAATAAGTGAACAAATACCTTCTGAAGTAAAAAGATGTCGATGAGCCTTTGCACTCCAAATCTCAATGCATTCTAGAAGCTCTTCCTCACACAATTTTTCTGGCCCTTCAATAGCAATCTTCATAAGAGCATCAAGACTTTTAGTCTCAAGCCTATTTCGAAGGCGAGACTTGATCATGGTTCTCGCACTAAAGCCTCTTTCGCACACTGCAATGCTACAACATTGAACTAATGCAACTTGACAAAGCGTTAGTAAATTGGGATATATCGCTCTCCATGAAGCATTGCTGGCTATTGAAGAAGCAACTTCTACTAGGCTATATCGGACAAAGTCTTTTGGAGCTTGATTTTTGAAAGTTCTAAACTCTTTTTTTAACTCATCACCATCAACCAATGCTTTAAATTCAAACATACCTAGTACATGATCCTTACCATAAAATGACACTAACTTCGTAACTTCTTCGATGCCATATGCTTTCAACGGTCGCTCCAAGAGTGGATGTTGTGCAGGAACAAGGATCTTCATGTTGCTAAGTATGGAATTATCTTCAAACCTTGTTTGCAAGTTGGCAATGATAGAAGAAGAAAAAGAGGTTTGAAATTCTAAAGCTCTCTTTAAATCTTCACCATAAATATCGCGTTTTATTGACTCATCAAAGAAAACATTACCATGAAGTGATTCACGAAGAGAAAAGAGGTGACCTTTTTCGGATCCATATTCTGGCAAAATTTCAAAGCCTCCTACTCCATGTGTAAAAGCATTGCAATCGGGTTGTGGTTCTTCCATGTAGTATTGTTTGATACGATCAATCTCGTTGTCAACTAGACCATTGATTGTGGTTACATCAACATGATCTTTTTGAAACATTTTACTTAAGGAAGCCAAACCTTTGAGTATATCCGCCAAGAAAAATAAGCAATAAATAAACTCAAACTCCGCAATGTCATTGTGGAGATGAGAGTTTTTCTCTCTTACCTCAGCCAAGATAGCATCAAATGATCTACAAATAGATTTCAAAGCATTATATCGACTTAACCATCGAATATCATAAGTATGTTGTAACTTCAAAATGGGACAAGCCAAATCCTCTTGCAAATCACGTAGTGCTTCTTTGCGCTTAGAGCTCGCATTGTAAAAAGTAGCTAAACTGTTGACAAGTTTATCTATCCTTTTACAAGTGTCATTACTCTTAGCTACATTAGAGACGGAAAGTGCAGTTCTATGTGCTACACAATGAATTGATGTAAGAAAAGGATTGACATTTTTCTTTAGAAGAGTTGAAAGTCCATTTTCCTTACCTGTCATGGTGGAGCATCCATCAGATCCAAACGCAATTAGTTTGGATAGGTCCAACTTGCACTTCTTGAGTTCAGCAATCAAAGTGTCAAACAAACTTTTTGAAGTTCCATCACTCACGCGCACAATCCCATAGAAAGAGACTTTTGGTATGCACTCAGATTCTACATAAGAAAAGTAGATAACCATATGACCATGAGTGGCAATATCGGTGGATTCATCAACAAGCACCCCAAACCATGGACTCTTAGCAACTTTCTTTAACGTATCATGCATCAAATAATTAGCAATACAATAGACCATTTCCGCACAAGCTTTATCATCATTATACAAGCTTGTAGTGTATGGGACACCACAATCTTGCATGTGAGATATCAAGTGTGGGAAAAGTGCAAAGGATTCATTTCTCTTAGCTATGAAATATGCAGATTTAAACAATGTCAACAAAGCTTCATCTTTCAACTCTTTCACTTTTTTAATGCTACTTTGTATGCTTTCCTTTCCCTCCATAAAACATGCTTGCATAGCAAGCCTATGACAATCAGTACTGCAATGAGCTTTGAGATTACTCACCTTGAAGTTGATTGATCCACTCAATGAATATGCACTATGGTGATGTGGATACTTTTTACAAAACTTACAATACAACTTTGCCTCCTCCTTATTGTACTCGAGCCACTTGAAGTCTTCCAACCACTCTGCTTGGAAAAGATCTCGTCGACCTTGTCTTCTTGCCTCCTCTACCCTTTCCTCAGGAGATAGAGTAGAGAGGTCTACTTTTTCTGCAATATGAGATGACATACTTGCGAAAGTAATTTTTTCTTTATTACGTGGAGCTTTAGGATTACCTTGAACCCATTTAAGAAGGCTTCCTTGCCTCTTACTAGTCTTTACTTTCTTCTGCATGCTCTCTGGTTCGAGTTGGTATGGCGAAAAACCCAAAATCTTCAGTTGCCAGCACCCAGTACGTCTGCCTTAATTTTCTGAGAGAGTTTCAACTTTCACAGTTCACTGCTTAGACACACAATTTCACAAAGAACATCACAGTACCTCTCTCTCTCTCTCTCTCTCTTACAACTTACAAGCATGCATCGGAAGTTGGAACATATCCACAGAGAGACCTTATACTATATAGGCTTATTACCTTAATGAACTCCTCACCAAGAACTTAGAAGGAGATCGTGGCGCAGCCTGCAGGCCGTTTTCGACAACAGGCGCAATAGCAGACTCGAGAGGGGAGCCTGGAGCTATGATGGCCGAGGCAACAACAGAGTTAAGCAAGCAGAGGCGGGCTGGAGGCTGGACGCCGCTGGAGCTACGATGGCCGGTGGCTGCGTGCAAGGCAGGCCACAGAAAACATATAACAAAGTTACAAACTGGTTTCACAGACTACACTTACAGTCTACAGTTCGCCGTTCGAACTTCGCAGTTCGGCCTGGAGGTTGAAACTTGACCGCCGCTGGTTTTCGAAATTCGACGTTCGCCTTGAAAGTTGAAACAGTAACCTGAAAGTTGAGGGCTCAAGGCTCAGGCCCTCATTGCTCAAGGCTCAAGCGGCACGCCGGCAAGCCTCAGGACTCAGGAGTCAGGGAGCCTGGGACTCGGGAGTGGGAGGTCCGAGGTCGACCGTCGGAGGAAGTTGGAACTGCACAGGTGAACGGTGAGAGTCGAGACTCGAGAGTGCACTGTGCATGTGCCATGCAGGCTGCCAGAATATAGTAACGGGCCTCAAGCCTCAGGCTCAAGGGCCGCCGCGGAGTCTGCACAGTGCAGATAAGGATGCATGCAGCAGGCCAATGGCAGATAAGGATGCATGCCAATGGCCAATGGCAGTTGAGCCTTGAGGGTCGACTCGCCGAGGCTTAAGCTAGCTGCTAAAGCCTAAAATAGTAAAATGTTTGCATGGCACTGTGCACATGCAGCATAATATGTATTTTAATTTTTGACGTCCACACTGTGACCTGTCTAGAGTCCAGACTCCAGCGGCCACCCGCCCAGAGTCTGCACCATGTGGCATGACCATAATCGTAATAATCAGCCGGCCGCGGGCGCCCAATTTATTTATATTATTTATAAATTATATATTGTAAAAATTAAAATCCTTCTCCTTTTATAATGAATCGGCCATATTCCTTCTCAAAAAAAAAACGAGAAGGAAGCTTTTCCTTCTCAAATTTTTTTGAGCCGGCTCGTATTCAATTTGAGCCGGCTTTAGGCTAAGCCGAACCTATTTTTTCCCGAACACTGGCTTTGTTCCTTTATCTCATGGCTTAAATGTCACCTTCTCTGGCATGCCAGCTACTACATATATTCACCTTTAAAACGTAAGCTATCCCATCGCATTTATCTAGCTCTGCTGCCTACTCAAATGTCCAAGTCCCCACCTTGACATCTACCCATTTCTTGCAAGCACCCAAGAGGCAATGCCATGAAGGTGAAGGGCTCTATGTTGGGCTTCATGACTTCCATACTATCAAATAGTTCTTAGCCCTTGTCACCAGGCCTAGATTACTACGTAGACTCAAAAGGCAACAAAATCAAACTTCATTTGGAAGGATGCCCTCATACTCCATTTGTTCCCGAAGCATCTCAATGCTTCACCTTGTGTGTATCCTACCTTTAGTGCATTCCAAGAACATCAAGTCTAGAAGGGAGCCCCTCGTGCACACAGAGCACCACACATGGCACACATCTCGCTTGAGCATGGTTCTTGTCATTGTCATCCCGTCTGTGGACGTGACCAGCATAGTCCATCTAACAAGGTCCATCAAATGGTAGAACCCTCTTCTACACTTTGTTAAGAGGGCTTTAATTGTGGTGTTTAATTCTTTAAGTCTTGTGTTTGAGCATTGCCCTAGTGTCCCTGTGAGTCTTGTTGAGCATCCCACGTGTGTGTATCATCGATTTGAGTGTGTATGCATAGATGCCTAATCTTGTTTAGCTTTATGTTAAGCGTGATTAGTGATTAGAGATGCGTGTGTGTGACCTTATCACATAGAGCTTAGTGTAATGCATGTTTTAGCATAGATTCCATAGAGATTGACATCCTCTATGTACGCCTTCATGCCCTAATCGAGTCCCTCCCCTGCATTGATATTTGTGTGTTAGTGCAAGCTATGCTCCGGTCGTCCGTCACGGCGGCGAGCCGCTAACAATGGCGCCGCTGCCGGGGACGGTGTCCTAGATTAGAGAGTCTATGCCCACTTGTCACGGTAGTAGTAATCCCATTATCATCATTATCTAGGAAGATAGAAGCGGATCTTCTAGGCTTTCGAGGGAGTTGAGTGGTCGAGGATCGCTTAGCACCATAGGATAGTTAGTGTTAGAGTAGGTTAAGGTTGGGAGATCCCATTTGCATCGTTCGTGCATTCATATGCATGACATTTAGGATTTAGGACCTCGTGAGCTCATTGGAGCATTTTAATTCCGTTTTGCATCATTTTTTATGTCTTTTAATTTTGTTTTTTATTCTTAGTAATAGGTTTATGTTCAGTCATTAGGAGTAGAGTAAGTAGAATCAAATTGGACCCGAATCCGAGCTTCATAACATCATTTTGCACTCTTTGACCATACAGCGTAAAAAGACTCAGAAAAGCCAAAATTTGAGCGATTCTTAGATTTTTGAGTTTTTGCATATGGTTTTTTGGCATGGATAGGTGCATGACATCAAGGTGACTGCATTGGGAGCATTAAAACAAGAATTTGGAAAATTTAAGTGCATGAAAAGGTCAAAATTGATGCTTGCTGCCCAGATTGTCCAAAGTGCACTAGATTCACTAAAATTGGATTCAGTCAAGATTTTTTGGGCCAAATTGAAAACAAATTACATAGGGGTGGTCTACAAGGTGAGGGGGAGCTGCCTGGCATCTTCAGTATAGTCACTTAAGAGGGGAGATAAAATCGCGATTTTATCTACCCTTATAAGTGCATATTTTTGAGTAGCCAGACCTGCCAATGTGGTCCTTGTCAACAACTTTAACACAAACAGTAGTCAAAATTCACCTGTGAGATAGGTCAAAAAACTGCTAAAAAGTGTCTGAAACAGCCGTATTTTGCCCAAATCTTGAGATTTTGATCATTTCTTATGAAACTGACTTGGATTCATGTTGTAGGCACCTCATTCAACAAGCTTGGCAAATCAAAGTATACTACTATGAAGCATAGATAAAATCACCGATTTTATCTACCCTTCTAAGTGCATATGTTTGTCATCTTGTACATGTTAATTACATCATTATAAGCAACTTTAATGAAGGAAGCAATCATGAAATACTAAAATTCACCTGGGATAGCCCAAACAGTCCAAAACAGTGCCTCATTGAGCTATATTCTGCTAATTTTGAGAGATTCTGACATTTTCTTGCAAAACTGCTTCCATGGTAGCTTAAACACATCATAAGGGTTGAGAAAAAATAATCAAAGTATACTGCTGTAGAGGGGAGATAAAATCACCGATTTGCATATATTTGAGTAGCCGGATGTGTCAATGTGATCCTTGTCAACAACTTTAACAAAGGGAGTAAGGACTTTAGAGCTACAGAGACCCCTGGTATGCTCAAAATCATCATTTTGTGCCCTGAAACAGTCTATTTTGGTCTGATTTTGATTGAAATTTGAAGATTTATCCAGCCTTCACAGTAGGGGTAGCGGACACTTGCATGCCGACCAACAAGGGTAGATAAGACCACAAAACAAATCTTGCAACCATTGGAGTACTAGAACTCTTCCTGCGGATCAATTTAAGTCTTAAAAGTGCCTAAACTTAGCGATAAATTCTGGTATCTTGAAAACTTAGACAAAAAGTGTACATAACATAAAGCATAGCATATATAGTCTTATACATATCAAACAAAGACTCCATATACTGCTTAAAAGTTGTTTTTGTTATAGGACACAGCAGCTGGACATTCACGGATACTGCGGACCGCTTTGGAACAAGGTAAGAGATCTTGTACGTGTCACTAATAAGTCTCTATGCACCTAAGGTCAGGTACTTATTATAGATCAGGTCATCATATTGAAATAGAAGCTAGAAGTTGTGCTACGACACAAGAGAGCATAGAAAGGACACATAGCCTGAGTGAACCCCTAGAAGAGGAAGTAGTAAGCGAAACAGACTCTATTTCAAGCATGGCTTCCACTTCTACCCATAACACTAATCTCGGAGTGGAGTTAGAATATGATTCCCAGATAAGGTACGAAAAGGAGAACCTTAATAGCGCAAAGATCTATAGAGATCAGAATGTCCAATTTATGGTCAAGGTTGAAGACCATCACACGGAGTTCGATCCAACACCCTGGGTGAATTACCAAGGAGATCGTTATATGGGAAAAGATGGGGCCATGTACCTCATCATAGTAGATCCCGAAACAGTAGATTTTCTTGGTAATGTTGTTCCAGAAGAGAATCCTCTAAGTGTTGAGGGACCACCAGACATTACGCCATTGGGTTACAAGTTAGTAAAGTCTATTTGGACTCGCAGAGTTCCGATAGATGATTACACTAAGGCTGTATATAAGAGAGAGGATGCGGGGACGGAATTTTTCTATTTGCGTGACAATCCTCCCGATTATAGCCTAGTAGTGGACAAAGTTTTGGATGTATACGTCAAAATAGATTGGATGGAAGGTAGCATGCCAACTATATTTCTAGATAGATTTGGCTTTGAGTGGAATCTCCTATTAGAGAGTGAGGTGGATGGGATAACGTACATGGGTAATCCTATATCCAGATTTGGGGGCTTAGGAACGGGAGCACGAGATTGTGACTTTAGAACCAGTATCACGTGGGTTCAACAGAAGGACATTTTAAATATTTAAAACTTACAGAAATATATTTACAGAGCGGATTTATTTATTGTATTTAAAAAAAATTACAGATTTGAATAGGAAAGGATACATTATATTCACTAAAAAATTCACAGATAAGGGACTTTTTAAATAGGCCTTGAACGCACGTGATATAGAGGATTTACATATAGTGACCCCCCCGAGGACCAACTTTTAGTGTGTCGCCAAGACCGATACCAAGACCAGTAATGAGCGGTGGACTGAGAGTATCATTCTTTGATGGGTCAATGAGACCAACTGCACCAATGGGAGTGAGGCTGACGGGTCCAGTTTATTCGCATGCCACTAGTGGTCATTCAGCCGGGAAGAGGGCCAACAAGACCACCAATTACATCATTCTACCATGTACCTGCGGGTTCTACTGGGTGTGTGCCGGGTAGATCTTCAGGGGCACCATCGAGAAACAAAACAAGACCATCAAATTTTCAGAAATGGGTCAAGAAGTTTAGTGGATCCGGGGATCCATATGATCACTTGGCATCATTTAAACAGGTACAAGGGCCGAAGAAGTCTATGATCTTCACTGTTTAGTGGAGGGCTTTGGATTAACGTTAACGCTAGAGGGAAAGCTTTGTCGTGGTTCCAAACCTTAGATCGATTGGCATTTAGAGACTTTAACGCTCTAGAAAAGGATTTCATAGCTGCTGCGTTCACGAAGACTGGCATTAAACATAGTGTCAGCCAATTAATTAACGAGTTTAAACAGGAAGAAAAAGATTCGGTAAGAGACTATGCGAATCGCTTGAGCCAGTACATCGCAAGATGTCCCGAGAAGGAGAAGCCTAGCGCTGAGAAGCTTGTTTCAATCTTCTTGGAAGGCTTGCTTAACAAGTCTCTGCATGCTAATCTTTATATGAAGAAGCATACAACGTTAAACGCGTGCATTTACGATGCTATCGACCTAGATGACAACTATGACATCTATGGGAAAAACAAACCCATCACTGGGTTAGTAGCACCTAGCACACAAGGTTCAGCAGACACGGGGAAAACTAAACCAGCAGAGGCTGAGGCCATTGGAGAAATAGTTATGAAGAAGATGAACCAAATGTTCAAACCAGCGCAGAAAGCGCATCGCTGTGATGTTTGTGGAGGGGACCATCCAACGAATCAATGTCTCCCTAAACAAAATCATCAAGCCCAAAGAGTCCCAAGGACTGACAAGTGGTGCAACTTTTGTCAACAATGGACGAACCACGAGACCCATGAGTGTTACTATAGAATAAGGTTCATGAGGGAACAAGGCATAGCACAACCTCCTACTGCAACCCCTCAGCAACCTCATTATGTACAAAGGGGTGGAAATCAAAACTATGGGGGAGAAAGAGCACAACTAGTGCTAGGAAACCAACCTCCATTACCAGGGACAGCTCCAGTACGGCTACTGAGAGCAGAAGAGTATGCTCATGACGGAACCATGGTTCCAGTCGACTACTATGTTGAGGACAATGCGGAGAATTCATTGAGTGTAGCACCAGCAACAACCAGCCTCATGGATGATTCTTTAACTACCGTAGATGGTCAATACCAAATGGACCTTAATACGTTATGGTTCATAGCCAATGGGGGTGCTAGACAAGGAGGACCGGGGTTAGCTCCGAGACCATACAGACCTGCACAACCAGCAGCTCCACCAGGACCATGTTATAAGTGTGGGAAGCAACATTGGATCAGGGATTGCCCTGAGCCTAGGGACGATAAACCATCGGGACCCTTTTTCCCTCCCTTAGCGAGATTCTGTGCGGATTGTGGAGTTAAGCATGTGATATCGGACTGTCCGATGAAACCAGACGCTACGCCACCAGTCACTCTTAATTATGTTGAGGTGATACCATCAGCGGGCTCAAGCTCGTCGGAATCTGAGAAAATTATACCCTTGAAGGTAGTCACGAGAGCGCAGGCTAAGGCCAAAGAAATAGCAAAAGAAGGTGCTGAAGACAAAGATGTACCTAGCGAGAGCTCAAAAAGTGTAAGATCCAGTTGGAAAGCTAGAAGAGCACGACGGGCTGCGAGCAATAAGCGCAAAGCTGAGGAAAAAGAAGAAGAACCAAAGAGGGAAACACAAAACCCTGTGGGCAAGAAAGAGAACACTAACGAGGAAGCAAAACCAGAAAAGAAAGATACAAGCAAAAACAAAGGAGAAGCGGGTTCTGTGCTTGCTGAAAAGCATTTTGAACCGCTTGATGCATTGCTGAAAGCATATGAGGCTAGACTCAAGCCTCTAGAAACAATGGAAGAACGATGGAGAGCTTATCCTGACCCAATCCAAGAATCTAGACAACTAGATATCTATAAACGATTGGTCGCGGTAACGCAAGCCATCGAAGAGCAGTTGAGAGTAAACAAAGCTGCGGAAACAGAAACTCAAAAAGAAAACAATGAGGCTAATCTTAATGAAGAATTGCCTGTGATCCACGAAGAAGAAAACGAAACGGGAAACATAGAGAATGAGGTAAAGCAAAACGCACTTATAGTGATGCCAAACTCTAGTGTACCTGAGGTAGATGAAGAGTGGGGAAACAAACTGTGGGAGGCAGTGAAACAGACTCAACCAAAAGCCCGCTCTATGAATAAACCACCACTTGAGGAGATAGACTTCGATCAGAAAACTTTAGAGTTGGAAGTGAGATCGGAGTATGAAGTTGAGGGATCGGAAAAATCAGGGGAAAGTAAGGCGGAAACCTTCAAGACGTTGCCTTCTTACCAAGGTGACTATGAGGCGAAATCTGACATAAAGAAGCTTCCCTCAATCAAAAACCGACCGCCAGCAATCCTTGATCTAGTCAACCTTTCGGCTTTAATGTCAGCACCAATTAAGATCACGCTACCCTTAGCTGATGTTTTGAAGGTGAAGCCGGAGTTGTGGAAAGACGTGGGCAACATGTTAAAGAGATTAGGAGTGGAAGTTCCTCTCTCAGAAACCATCTCAGCCTGGCGAGCTGAAAAGGAAACCAAGAAAGTTTGTCAACCAGTCCCAATAAACAAAGTCGGAGAGTATTGTGAGGGGGACGATGACAACACAACCATTCCAGTGGAGTTTGCGAGGAAACAGTCAATAGCCATCCTAGACAGTGGGGCAGGCATAGCCATAGCCACTAAGAGGATTTGGAAAAACTGGGGAAAGCCGACTCTTCGCAAGCCACGGATGAAGTTACAATTGGCAGATGGGTACGTAGAGAGACCTCTAGGGCTACTTGAAAAGGTAGTAGTTACCTCTTGTGGAGTTGAATATGAGCAAACATTTGCTGTAGTAGACTTTGGGTTAAATCCTAACTATGACATCATTCTTGGGAGACCATTTATGCGTCAACTGAAAATGATACAAGATTGGGGATTTAATTATATCTACTTGCGGTGGCAAGAAGATGCAATCACGCGAATAAATCTTGCTGATCACTCCTATAGAGATATGGCACGAACCCCTATAGAGGATTTTGAATCTGCCAGTGCGACAGATAAGTCTACCATGCCATCATGGGTTAATTCTCAGCCACAGCTATGGATGTGCGGAGCTTCAGAGTGTGGGAGCCTTGAGAAGGAAAAGTGTGAAAAGGAGAGGGACGAAGATGACGAGGCATACATCCCTGAACCCTTTCCTGAACCCAAATTTGAGCCATCCGCATGGAGAGATGTTCTAGCAACTGTAGACGTATGTGTGAATGAACTCCGACAGTTTTCTGCGACGAAGAAGGGTATGACATCATTCCTATTCAAATGGTGAGAGTAATCTCAGGACCAGCTGAAAACTATGAGGAGGAAACTTCAGAGAACCTTGAGGACGACGCACTGCGCGAAATGACAAGGATTCCAAAAATCTATCAAATGACTAGAACCACGGAAGAGGATCCTGAATGCCTAAGACCTTACATTTATGTGGAACTAGGACAAATAAGGATACCCCATTGTGCATTGATAGATACGGGAGCGGATTTGAACTCTATAAGCTATGACACTTGGGACAGCATTGGTCAGCCACCACTCACACATTTGAAGACACAGGTTGGAACCTTTGCTGGAGATCATTCTGTTGTAGAAGGGCTAATAGAGTTATCTCTTTTCATTGGCAGTTGTAATTCTAATCTGGTGCACAAGTTTTATGTGATGAAGCCAGGTACAATGCTGCACGCCGGTGATCCTAGGACAACCTTGGCAACGAAAATACAATTGTAGACCTGATTGGAAGCAAGAGGGAGTCTTATTCATGGTGGAAGATGAAGATGTATTTGAACCATTCCTCAGCAGGGAATGCTATCAAGATACTGAGTCTGATGCATTAGATGATGAAGAACCATTCCCAACACTTCCACAAAGACAGCAACAGCCCTCAACAAGCCAAGTAGGTGCGGTACAAGATAAACGGAATCAAGGAAGGAAGCCTATTGTACATCAAGCCAAAGTGAACTATTGGACATCCAACAGTTATCAAAGATGGGTTCTGAAGAAGTTAACACAAGCCCAGAAGGACAACAAATTTATGTGGATTCCAAAAAAGTAATTCGTCACTCATCCTCAAATTCCTAATCAAGCGAGTGGTACCACAGGCCGCCAAAGAAAATCAAAGTTCAAGAAGCAACCGTTACAGACTTCAAATTATGTGCCTACTGCTCTCTACAGCCTTCGATGGATCCCAAAGAAGACTTTACAAGCTCACGGATATTATGAAGGAGCAAGGTATATATGGCTTCCTAAGCAATGCAAAACTTCTTCAATCCTTTCCCCACAGGTAAAGGTACAAATGCTGAAGATAGCCAAAGTTACAGGTAAGGAATGGAAACCAAAGGCTTCAAGCACGACCCTACAAAAAGAATTGCCAAAAATGGATAGTCAATTGCAAAAGCCTTCCATGGACAAACCAAAGAAAAAGGCCACAATGCAAGAAAAAGGTAAGTGGGTGCCCAAACAGCAGGAAAACATCGTCCCCGAACAGGCATCCACATCGGCGGCAACTGTCATGCCAATCACACTAACATCAAAAAAATCTAAGCAAGATAATGGCAAAGGGTTCACAGTTCAAGCACAACAGTTCGCTTAGAACTTGTTTGGTCTTAACTTGCAAACAGTGATGCTATACCAACAACAATTGGAAAACAGCTGGAGACTACACTTCATTGGCACACCAAGTTCTGACAAGACTAGGATAGCTTAAACCTCTCCAGCGGATGCCCTTGGACCATATTTGCGCCAAGATCCACTTCTCGCACAACATAATTGTTCATACATGCATT
This sequence comes from Cibotium barometz, assembly GCF_041138505.1. Classification (NCBI taxonomy): domain Eukaryota; kingdom Viridiplantae; phylum Streptophyta; class Polypodiopsida; order Cyatheales; family Cibotiaceae; genus Cibotium; species Cibotium barometz. The sequence continues at coordinate 43,394,421 of NC_141084.1, forward strand.
GACTGTGGAGCATATAGGGCCACGTTACATGGCCATGCATAGACACTGTTTCTTTTCCCATGCACAAGACCGCAACAGTGGCAACACAACACATCTTCCCTCCCAAGTACTTCAACTGCCAGTGTCCAAGGACGGACACTGCAATAGGTTTGGGGGAGTTGGCATATAATGCCAACACTTCAGAGCTTCAAGTCAAAAGAAGAGTCAAGAGTAGTTTGGGCACTGTTTTTTGAGTGTTTTTAGCGTTTTCGTTTGATTGCGTTAATTTTTATTTGAGAGTTTGCCCAAACATGAGCCTGGGGACACTGTCAAACATGAGCCCCTAGGTGTGAGTAATGTACATATTTATGTACATAGCAAATTTTGACTATTAGTTCGTAAAATAAGTCAAATTCGGACATTTAACCACTACAATGAGCCGAATGTTGATACCATTCAATTCATCATAACAAGATCACTCTATGGGTAATTACTGGTATTTTTCGGTGGATGTTTGGCATTTTTTGCTATTTTCCGTTATTTTTCGTTATTTTTCTATTATTATTATTAATTTTCACTACAAAAATAAAAACAGCAAGTAAACAAGCTCCAAAAAAGAAACTGACTGCAAACGCCTGATCTACACAGTGAGGCGAAAAAAATGAGACAAGCCATGGTTCATTTTGACCATGAGCAAAATTTCACTTATCGACGGTTTCGTAAAACGAGCATAATGAGACCATAGAAACTCCAAACGATGAACAGTCGGAGTCGGGATGTAGTGTCAAGACCCAATGAGATAAGATAGACCATAAAAAAGATATGTAAAATGGGGCAAAAAATAGGGTATAGGTCGGCAAGGTCATTGGTAGACTCATTATCTCATTTTCATTGTGTGTGTGAGAGAGAGAGCTAGTTTTCGACCTAGAGACGAGCGTTTTCGGAGCTTCCGCACGCGCTGCACACACATCCGCTTGCTACAGCCTCTTACTGGTGAGTCCTAACACCTAAAAAGTTTGTGTTTGCCATGTCATAACATGCCTAGGGGGTGTACAGGACGGGAACGGGGATGTCGTAGTAGAAACGGTCCAAACAAAGCTATCCCTAACACGAAAACACACATAAAACACAATTTAAAAAGCCAAATGAAATTTTGAAACCACCTAGATGTTGGGCAAGACAAGGGGAACATGCATGGCATGTCAAAATATGGCACTTACAAGGGTAGATAAAATCACTGATTTTATCTATGCAACATGAAGGGGGTACCGGGCTTGACACATGGCTAAAGGACATCCCAAGCATCATGCCCATGCAAGGAAATCACAAAAAGAGCAAAAAAATCTATGTGAGATGCTAAATCTGCTAGACCGCACCGCACAAAGCGTAAAATGAAGCTAACATGATGATTTTGACCTTCATTTTCAACCAAAAATCAAAGGGGGCATCCCAAGCATGTGGGTAACAAGGCTGGCTTTTCAAAAGGTATCACCTTAAAAGGGGAGATAAAATCGCCGATTTTATCCCCCCCTCTACACTGGCATATTTTGACTTGACCACCAGCTAGGGAATCATGTGTTAGGCCCATAATCATGATAGCATTAAGAATGAAGATCAAATATTGCAAAAGATAGCCAAATTGGCTAAGCTCCGCCAGCAGCATCAGATATGAACTTTAGGAAGGCAAAAAATGCTTAAGTTTGATTTCAAGAAGGGTTTGGGGATCACAAGGGCAAGGCCAACAAGGCCAACAAGTGCAAACATAGCATCACGAACAATAGATAAAATCGCCGTTTTTATCCTGTCAACATGAAGGGGGTGTCAACATGAAGGGGGTAGCACAGGTGACAGCTGGCAAGGGGTTATCTTGGTCAACCCACAAATGCAAGCAAAATTCAAATTGGGTAAAATCTGCTAAAAAATAGCTCAATTTAGTGAAATATGCTCCGAAACGGCAGAACTTGACCTTTTTCACGAAGAAATGCGCAGAGGGACTCACGAGCACTGCAGCACGAAGCCAGGAAGTAGAGGAACAACCCTTGACACTCAAATCAACAAGGAAAATTTCCAAAATGATGTTACGATAAGATCTGAGCAGGTTAGGAGTCTAAAACACCACGTGAGTAGCAAAACGACCATTCTGTGCTTCCGCAGAACCTACGGTGGACTAACTGGGCTTCTAAACATGAAGAATGGGAGGTGGGTAACTAACAACTGACCAACAGGTGCAGGGACAGGTATTCCATACTCTGAAATCGGCTGAAACGGCAACGACAAGGGCTGGATTGCAATGCGCGATCCTATTGCTGTAGAAATGACAGTGTGCCATAAAATGCTTAAGGTTTCGCCAAAAGCTAGCAGGAGCTATACTCGGCCATAAAGTGTCCGATTGCGGATCTACGACGTCCTATACGAGCACCTAGATAAACTCTAGACAGTCGGTAAAAGAACCTAAGTGATCAACAAGGGCAAGGGCTTGGCGAGGGACACGCAAAATGGCTTCAAAATTTACTAAAAAGACCAAATCGCGATTTTTTATCATCCTTCTAAGTGCATACATCTGACCTCATGTCCAGCTAGGGCATACTGTCACTTATCACATAGGCCAAGCAGCACTCAAATTAACCTTCTCAATCATGGGTTATGGTCAATTTACTGCATTTACCGTAAGCGGCAAATTCCATTCTTAAGTGTCTGCTTTGACGGCTTCAACGGAGAGATGAGAGCTTGGAATTGACGATTCAAATCAAGCCAAAATTTGCTTAAGGGCATCTCAAATTCACCTCATTCGCATTGCATAAATGGCATTCACTCATCATACCACATGCATGTGCACACTAACGTACTAATCCAATTAACAAAACTAACAAGCACGGAGATAATGTAACAATAAAGCAAGCTTGGATCTAATCGTTCATGCTCTGTTATCTCACAGGAAGCATACAAGTGGCTTCACAGAAAGCAGGTTAAGCTACAAAGAGACGGTGGGATGGATAACCGTCAACACTATTACGATCATTTCCATATCGGCATTCTAGTGCAGGAACTTTCATGTATTGTGGGAGAATCTCATAACCATCCATCACCCCAATCCGTGGATGACATTGAACTCTTAAAGACACTTAGGGATGAACTCTGGGTAAACCAAAACACCTCGGGTAATCTTCTATGGAGTTATCAACTTCAGGCCCAAAATGCACCCCCCTCTATGGCGGTCAGTCAGACACTATACCGACAGATGGCAGTCTATCACCATACTACAGTTGAAATCATAGCAGGTCTGTTGAACAATAGTTGTGTACCAGCGTGGCTCAAGTTTGAGATCATCACCAACTTACTACGTCTGACAAGCCTAGAAGACCCAGAGTTCCTGGTATAGTCTAGGCAGTAGAAACACTCACAAAAAGAAATAACAGATAAGGGGACACTACTGACAGATCGCTAACAGGGTGGGTTACTAACCACTAACTCACAGGTACAGTTGAAGGTGCTAAAAACTTTCAAAAAAAAAGCATCAAAATGGTTATGTTAGCAAGGCAGACTTGGCAAATGGCTTTGAAAACCAAATCCTTGCATAAAGTGATGCAAATGAGCATAAGGATTGCTTCAAACACTCCTTCTAAAGAATCGGGATCACCAGAGGTCCAAATGAACATCCGTTCAAGCCAGCGGATGCATCTAAGCATGGATGAGCTACCAGCAAAGTGCCAGGGTCATTGGCAGTCATCTGAGCAGTGGCGGAGAGTCCTACACTCACGCACATGTGCACTAGTAAGGAGAGTGGAGAAACCTCAACATCAAAAGCCCTTTTAGGAGTAATGTTAGCTATTGGAGTGCTTCTTAGTGCTCTATGTGCTACACTTACCTCTGAGAGCACCCATTCTAACTCCTCTCATGCACAACATACTGTTTTGATTGCATATTCTGTGAATGCATACTAGGGTGTCCCACCATTGGACACATGCATTAGGCACCTTTTTACTTCCACCCATAAACCATCATCACATGAGTTACACTCTCAGGAAAACTCCAGCAATTGTACATACTCAATAAGATCGACAAGCTAGGGCACTTTTTCCTACTGGGTTTTTCCCCTCGACCAAATCCGGCGTTCAGCGCTTACTTCCTTTCTTTTTCTTTTTCTTTCTTTCAGACAATAAAGCTATCATGGAGGGTGTACAGGCAACATCACCAAAACAAAGCCAAAGCAAAGGGTTTCCACAAGAACTCAATCCAACGAGTTACACCCTATGCCTTACAGAAGCATACACACGCAACAAAAAGACATCCAGTCATCTTTTCATATCAAACACTGCTACCCTTGGACAAGCATTGCCAGTGTCCAGGGACGGACATTGAAATAGGTTTGGGATTTGCAGAACCAAGTGCAGATTGAAGATGTCAGCGGCGGGAACGAGAACCCACGAGATGCTGCGAGAGCTGGGATTCAAGAAGCGGGGATATTTTTGCAAAAGATTCATTAGAAATACCTTTTTTAAATATAAATTAGCCTTTATAAGGTGTGAAGGGGCTTGATGCTTCCAAGTTGTAAATGGGAATTGAACCCACAACCATTTTTGGGCACTCAGATATTTAAGTGACTTTTGTAAAAGAAAGAGATAAGATCATTATTAAGGAGTCAAGTGAGAAACGTGCAGAGCTTCAAAGCCTCTTTGTGATGGTGATTTCCGGCGCTTCCTACGCACGCGTTGTAATGGACATTGCATTTCCGTTGATTGTAATACATTCCACAAGTGTTCCTCTTCGTGTTGCTATCAATTTCATTCGATTTAAGCTCTCTTTGTTTTCATGATTAGCAAGCTTATTCTTGTCTTTGTGAGCTTAATTTGTTGTTTTTGATTAATGTGATGATGAAAGAGTAGTCTCTAGGTGAATGCTAAGTCATTTGTGTGCTTAATTAGTGATTTCCCGTCGTAACTTTGTTAAGAGGGCTTAATCTCTTGATTAGCTTAATTGTGGTGTTTAATTCTTTAAGTCTTGTGTTTGAGCATTGCCCTAGTGTCCCTGTGAGTCTTGTTGAGCATCCCACGTGTGTGTATCATCGATTTGAGTGTGTATGCATAGATGCCTAATCTTGTTTAGCTTTATGTTAAGTGTGATTAGTGATTAGAGATGCGTGTGTGTGACCTTATCACATAGAGCTTAGTGTAATGCATGTTTTAGCATAGATTCCATAGAGATTGACATCCTCTATGTACGCCTTCATGTTTTAGCATAGATTCCATAGAGATTGACATCCTCTATGTACGCCTTCATGCCCTAATCGAGTCCCTCCCCTGCATTGATATTTGTGTGTTAGTGCAAGCTATGCTCCAGTCGTTCGTCACACGGCGAGCCGCTAACACTCCTATATTGCTACCTCAGGCTTTCAAGGTGTAAGTGTAGGTGACTATATCTGGGGAGAAACCCACACTTTTGTGCCCATGTTGAATCCCGTCTCAATGAGCTAACCCATCCATCCCCTATACCTAGAGCCAGGCGATCAAAGTGTATGTAAATGTGTGTAAACTCTAGTGCAAGGAAAAATTGAATGGGAAAGAGATGGGCTAAGCTGCCTTTGTGCTGCAAAAATGAAGTTTCAAAAATGCCTGCCTCAGCACATTTGGGGAGTCATCCCACATGCCATGAGCCATCATGATGGATTCACACTGATACTGTTCATATCCCAACAACATAGACTAATCAGCTTGAAACACCCTCGAGTTTCTATGTATCCAAATTCCTTTGAGGACATGATATCTGAATAACATGAACATATATAGATGAGGAGGAGATGAGCCTAAAAAGACCCCCAAGAGCACTTCAGTCTTATTGAACTTTTGTTGCAGCAGGACAGAAATTGTTGTAGTACATTGCTTCCAAAACTTTCTAAGAAGTTGACAAAAACCAAACAGATGAGAAAGAGTTTCTCTTTGTACTCCACATGCCTTACATAGACCACAAGCAAAACCCATTTTTTTCAATCTTGTCAATCTTCCCATAAGCATTTTCCATCACTTCCAAATATCGAGCAAAGTTGTAGACCACCATTGTGGGGACCACTGTTTGCCCCAAAGCTTATCAAGTATGAGATGCCAACCCTCATAATTAAGCAATCCAGAGTACTCTCTTTGGGTGATGGGTTTTAGAAAGGGAGTATTTTCAGGCCATTTCCAATCTTTAAAGAAAAAAGAATCATTCACCCAATGAGAGAGAGGGCAATGCTTGCACTATCAAAGTGTTGGGGCGGTAAAGCCCAATGTTCCCGTCTAATAGTCTGGGCGGCCGGACACTAACTCTAACCATTCATGTGAACATAAGTAATAAGGGCTCAACCCTAATCCACACAAGTTAGTGTGTGAGTCCACCATCTGCTGTGTCGTCGCACTGCACGAGAGTCTCGGCTCTTCAACTGGTATCATAGCAGGAGGTAGCGTGTCGGCTATGGCACCTTGAGCAATAGGTGTGTGGGAGAGAGAAGTCACAGGACAAGATCTGCAGAAGAGCAAGGGCAAGATCTACAACAGGAGGGCAGGAAAAAAGTCCAGTGTCAGAATTTTGCGAAGAGATACTATATCCAACCAGAATCCACCGCTTTGATCAAAAGTAGATACGTAGTACTTGGGTTTGCGTCAAAACGGCCGATTTCGCTCATTTTCGCCTCAAAACTAGCGATTTACATTCTGTCTGCTGTGAGCCTGTTTCGGTACACTGTGTGTGTTGCAGAGCAATTTAAAGTGAAGCTTGTGCCCAAGGTCAAGTGGGCTTGAAGAGGTGAAGGCTTGGTAGCAAGAAGCCACATGGGTTCCTATTTCCCTCTCTCTAGTGACCACAGATCAGCCCTCTATGGGCTACATAGCTCTCACGTTAGCAGGCGGCTAACACAGCAGGAGTTGCATACAGGTACAGAGTCTCTCTCAGGTGGGAGACTTTCCTCTTGGCATACAGGTACTCAAGCATAGGTACAGGAGTCATTTGAGCGTTGTTTGCTCACTGACTACCACATTTCTTTCTTGTTTCTTGACTTTGCAAGTTGTGAGAGTACTCTACTCTCAGTGAGTGTAGCCGTTTTGTGGCATACATTGTTTATGCATAGTCTTGGATGTATGAAATTGTGGGTCTGGTGGCAGTGAGTCACACACCAGACAGCCTCCGCTGAGGCTTACAGAGTCATTTGGATGGAAAACATGTACTTTATAATGCAGTTAAACAAAACACAGTGACAGCTTATGCATAAAGCATTGTGAGTGTCTGTGAGGTTTTCATTAAGCTGGGGGATTCTCAAGTGGAGATCCTTTCGGTGATACAAGTGGAAGTTCCTCCGACAAACCATTTTTCGGTGGTGGCGGCTACTCTGGTATGTATTACTGTGGTTAGACAGTGGGATTGCATTCTAGTGCTTTGAGCCATTGAGGCATTGATTTCATGGTTATGCAGTAGTATGCCAGGACATGATAGTTTTTGACGCATACATAGCCAGTCAGTTACTTGAGACAGTGTTTGATAGTTTATGACCACTGAGTCACGTTTATAGCTTGTTTACTATTTTTTAGACGTTCATTTTACAAAGGAGACTTTGCCAAAATTTGTTTCGGAGCTAGTTTACAAAGGAGACTCTGCCAAAATTTTTGGGAGTCGTTAGCTTTTGGAAAAGTTTTGGCAACTTCTTCAAACGAAGGGGGCTCACTGTTCAACATCGAGAAGCTGAATGGCACTAACTTTCCTTTCTGGAAAGAGCAGATCTATAATGTATTAGTACAGAAGAAGCAGGTAAAACCGATCAAGCTGAAAGGAGTCAAACCAGAGGACATGTCAAGAGAAAACTGGGATGAACTGGATGAACTTGCCAGGTCTACAATCATGTTGACATTGTCAAAAAGCGTGTACTTCAATGTGAAGGAGATGAAGACTACTTACGAACTGTGGGGCAGAAGTTATGTGATTTGTATGAGCAGAAGAGTGCAGCTTCACAGGTTTACTAGTTAAAGCAGCTTGTTGACCTCAAGATGGAGGGGACAACCATGTCCAATCATATTAATGAGTTCAACACCATATTCAGTCAGCTTAGTGTGCAGGAGGTTGAGTTTAAAGACTCTTCTGTGAAAGCATTGTTTTTGCTTATCACACTGCAAGACAGCTGGGATATCTTTTGTACAGCTATCAATAACTCTGCACCAGCAAGTGGTCTTACGTCCACAAATGTTGAGAGCAGTTTACTCACAGAAGAAGTGAACAGGAAGAATCTCGACAATACACGTGGTGGAAATGCTTTAGTTGTCAGAGGAAGATCTACTGACAAGGGGAAGTGGTAGAATAGAGGAAAATCAAGGAGCAAGTCTCGTGGTCGTAGTGTGAAAGACATGGAGTGCTATAACTGTGGAAAGAAGGGACACCTTAAGAAGAACTGCCGTCTGTTCAAGCAGGAGAAAGGAAAAGAAAAGGTGAAGGAAAGACATGGAGTGCTATGACTGTGGAAAGAAGGGACACCTTAAGAAGAACTGCAGTTTGTTCAAGCAGAAGAAAGGAAAAGAAAAGGTGAAGGAAGGAGATAACAAAGGGAAATCAAGTGTGAAGATAGAAGAGATCAACACTGTCAGTGAGGATGATGATGACATTCTTCTTAACTCAGGACTGGAGTTAGCATAGCTGATGACCTCATTTTGCATGACTGGATCTTGGATTCAGGGGCATCTTTTCATGTGACTCCACATAGAGAGTGGTTCACAACTTATGATGCAAAGAAAACAGGTCGAGTTCGTCTTGGAAATGATTATGCATGTGAGATCATGGGAGTAGGTGATGTGCAGCTCAAGTTTCAGCAAGGATCTACATTCACTTTGAAGAACGTACGACATGTACCTAAGCTCACCAAGAGCTTAATCAGTTCAGGACAGTTGGATGATGGAGGGTACACCAGTACCTTCGGTGATAACTTTGGAAGATCACTAAGGGTTCTCTTGTAGTAGGAGATGGATCAAAGTCTGGTACTTTGTATATGCTACATGTTTCAACAGTTAAGGATCATGTAATTTGTGTAACTGAGCAGCCAAGTGTTTCCTTGTGGCATCGCCGGTTAGGACATATGTCCCAAACTGCAATGAAAGAATTGTCTCGTTCTGGTTATTTGCCTGGATTCAATTTTTCAGATTTGTCTATTTGTGAGCACAGTTTGTATGGTAAACAAACACAGTCACCACACAAGAAAGGTAGTTCAAGAAAAACAGAGCCGTTATAGTAGTTAGTGCATAGTGATGTGTGTAGTCCTATGCCTATGGCATCGATGGGTGGGGCACTGTATTTTGTTACATTCATTGATGATTTTTCACAAAAAGTATGGGTTTATTCATTGAGAAGAAAGGATCAAGTCCTTAAAGTCTTTCAAAGATTTGTCACACTTGTAGAGACGCAGATTGGCGAGAAAGTCAAGTGTTTGCGCTCTGACAATGGTGGGGAATATGTGTCAAAAGCCTTTCAAGACTTTTGTGATGCTAAAGGGATTAAGAGGGAGTTAACTGCTCCATATAATCCTCCCCAGAATGGTGTCTCAGAGAGAATGAATAGAACCATACAAGAAAAGATTAGAAGTATGTTGTCAAATGCTGGTTTGCCTAATGGCTTTTGGGCAGAAGCATTAGCCACAATAGTCCACTTGATAAACAAGTCACCTAACAAGAAGTTAGACTTGAAGGTAGCGGAGGAGATATGGTCAGAAAATCCACCTTCGTACAAGCATCTTAGAGTCTTTGGCTGTGAAGCCTATTGTCATATTCCGAAAGAGTTTCGAGATAAGTTGGCACCAAAGTCAAAGAAATGTATATTTCTTGGCTATGGAGAAATTGGTGAGATGGGTTTCAGATTATGGGATCTAGAAGCTAGGAAGATCATTCGCAGCAATGACGTGTTCTTCGATGAAGAAAAGATGCACAAAAAACTTGTTAAAATAGTAGAAATACGCAGAGTGATATTTCAAGAAGATGGATATGTGCATAACAGACAAGTTGCACAAGGTGCTGAACAACAACAACAAAATGCTCCCAAGTTCAAGATAGAGAAGTGGAACAGCACGTTGAGGCTCAACCTGTTCTCAGACGGTCTAAAAGAGCTACGAGAGCTCCTGATTGGTACATTCCTTCTCTAGATTATGTCATGTTGACAGATTGCGATGAGCCATCTTGTTTTAAAGAAGCTATGCTCAAAGAAGACAAGCAGAAATGGGAGAAGGCCATGCAATCGAAAATGGACTCGTTGCATAAGAACTCCACATGGGAGTTGGTACACTTACCTACTGGTAAAAGGGTTTTACCATGCAAATGGATCTATAAGTTGAAGGTCACAGATAGTGCAAGCAAACCACGGTATAAGGCAAGACTAGTTGCAAAGGGGTTTAGACAACAACAAGGTGTTGATTTTGAAGAAATCTTCTCACCGGTTGTCAAGATGACCACACTGCATTGTGTTCTTGCATTGGTTGCTAGGCTGGACATGGAACTTGTCCAAATGGATGTCAAGACGGCATTCCTCCATGGTGATCTTCATGAAGACATATACATGCAACAGCCAAAAGGGTTTGAAGAGAAGAGCAAAGAAAAGTTGGTATGTAAGCTCAAGAAGAGCTTATATGGCATGAAGCAAGCACCAAGAGAATGGTATCATAAATTCCATTCATTCATGCTCTCTCAAGGTTACAAAAGGAGTGATACGGATCACTATCTATACACAAAGTGAGCTAAAGATGACAGTTTGCTTATTCTCATCCTATATGTGGATGATATGCTTATTGCAGGAACAAAAATTGATGAGATAGCCACATTGAAGTCAAAGTTAAATGCTACTTTTGACATGAAAGATTTGGGGGAAGCAAGTCACATTTTGGGCATGTGCATTGTACGGAACAGAGACAAGAAGGTGCTTTTCCTGTCTCAATTCGGGTACATCGAAAATGTGCTTAAACGTTTCAATATGGAGAAGGGGAAGGCATTGAGTGTACCACTTCCTTCATATATGAAACTGAGTCTAAGTGATTGTCCCAAATCAGATGCAGAAAAGGCTGAAATGGCAAAGGTGCCTTACTCTTCTGCCGTTGGCAGTATAACGTATGCAATGATATGTACAAGGCCAGATATTGCTTATGCAGTGGGAGTGGTCAGTAGGTACATGTCGAATCCTGGCAAGAAGCATTGGGAGGCAGTGAAAGGTATCATGCGCATTATTTGAATGGTACAAGAGATGTGTGCATTTGCTTTGGAAGCAAAGGAGCATGTGTAGGAGGCTACACTGATGCAGATTATGTAGGAAACCTGGACAAAAGAAGGTCCACATCAGGGTATGTATTCATGTTTACTGGTGGTGCCGTGTCATGGCGATCTCGGTTATAGAATTGTGAATCAATGTCAACTACTGAGGTGGAGTATATTGCAGCGTCAGAAGTATGCAAGGAAGCTATATGGCTTGCCCGTCTAGTAAAAGACTTGGGGATTACTGTTGAGATACCTACACTACAATGCGATAGCCAGAGTGCTATTATGGTGGCAAAGAATCCGGTATTTCATGCAAAAACAAAGCATATAGATGTGAAGTATCACTTCATAAGGGACATGGAGCTTGTAAAGGTTCACACTGATGACAACCCTGCTGATCTGATGACCAAGGGTCTACCTCCTGAAAGGTTTGCACACTGTAGAGCACTAATGGGTGTTGGGTAGATAGTGTCCTTTACTCACAGTTGTATATACATACTTTGTATAGTTGCCCCACACTTAAAGGCACATTGTCCTTTAAGTGGGAGGTTGTTGGGGCGGTAAAGCCCAATGTTCCCATCCAGTAGTCTGGGCGGCCAGACACTAACTCTAACCATTCATGTGAACATAAGTCATAAGGGCTCGACCCTAATCCACAGAAGTTAGTGTGTGAGTCCACCATCTGTTGTGTCGTCTCCTCCACCGCACACACACCGCACGAGTCTCAGCTCTTCACAAAGCATGTCCTTGAGTAGAGGTAAGGCAGAGGGTTTAATATCGAACATCACTTTCACTTGAGATACAGACCTCCAACCCAAAATAGGCCCATCCCACAAGTGGTGAATAAGCACAATTTGATTTGAAGACAGCTAGATACCTAAATAAGGTGTGTGTTATAAGGTGAAAAGAGAAAAAAATGACTTATCAGGTTTGCTTTTTTGTTTCGCTATGTGTGGCAACAATGTAAATGAAGGGGGTGGGCAGCTTCTTCTTCGCAATCAAACAAAAGAAAGTAGGGTTGTCATTCTGAGGGGAGAGGTTTGTTGAGCAGGGTGAGGGATGTCCTTTGCACGGATACCATGTGAAAAATGATAATGTACATGATAGAGAAGACTTTAGAGAAAAAGAGAGAGAGAAGATGGTGTTGCATTGTAGAGATGGTGAATAGTATGGCATTGATTGATTCATTAGATTGTGTGTGTGGTGTTACATAGCTGGAGGGGGCTGGGGGGTCGCACCCTTTCAGGGTTGCAACCTTTTTTAATAAAATTACATTTTTGATTTAAAAGATATTTTTTCACACCATGATGCAGATTAAGCTTCTCGTACACTAGGAAATCCCTTAACATGGGAGAGAGTGGGCTGAAAGTACGAGAGTAGGAGATACACATGCACGCAACACACTTTCATTAATAATAATTTGTTTATTTATTTTTAGTAAGAAGTATGCTTTCTATTAGTCGAAAGAAAGTACATATATAAAGCTAAAAATGAATTATTTTTGAAGTCATATATCTCTGCTATGCCTTCTTTTGTGTGGCCCTAGATATTTACATATTGTCCCCCTCTTGCCTCTTTTGGGTCATGACTACTTAGGACAAGTTATGTAGTAGTGCTCGGTTATGGCAATGAATTTGGTTTCTTCTATGAGCATAAATCATAATCCATGCTATCAGGACACTGGTACAACCAAGGAGCGTCCAATGGGGATGCAAACGGGGTTGCAAAGAGCGGCTCTAGTCTCAAATTTTTGCCAGGAAGGTTCTTGGGACACATATTCGTCTATGCTTTTTTTAAGTTCTCAACAAGGTTGGCTAAACTTTGTTCAATTTCACAACATGGTTGTGCATTATGAAGATGTTTTAAAGCACTTATCATCTTCCTTTTGTTTGCTTAGATGGCCATGGTTCCATAAGCATTTGATTTATATTTCATGCAATATCTATGAAGAGAGCATCATGAATTTGGGGAGTTGGACATGCCACTCTCACATGTCTATGAACAAGGCCTCAATCAATTATTCTTTCTGATTGATTTCTATTCATGTTTTGATAGTTCAATCTGAATTAAGACTCACTGTATGATGGACTTACATCTCTCTAAATTATAGCTACGAGCTAAGCGACTAAGAGCTAAGAGCTCAGCACTAAGAGCTCAGAGATAATAAGTTCAATTTTAAGGACTGCACATATATGTGTGTGGTGTACCTATGATATGCAACTCCAAGGACAAAGAGCCCTTGTAATGGATGGTGATGTACCCTCCATTAGTTCTCAGTATTAAATACGAAGGATGCTACTATTCGCATGAGCATAGACTATTGTGGTCTTAATGCCATCACCATTAAGACTAAAGCGGAGCATCTAGAACACTTACGATTAGTGTTTAAAAAGCGATGAGCTCATGCACTACATGCAAAGTAAAGCAAGTGCGCTTTCTTTAATATAGAGATCCTTTACTTTGGTCATGTGATCTCTTATTTAGGTGTCAAGATGGACACCGACAAGGTCGATGAAATACGATGGTAGGTGAGCTTGAAATCTTCTTGGGCATGGAAGGCTTCTATAGGAAGTTCCTACATGACTATTTCAAGAAAATTGTTCCTATGAGGGATCAATTGAAATCTCAAGGTAAATTATTCCAATGGGGAGAAATTCAAGAACAACGTTTTAAGAAGCTAAAGGTAGCTTTGACAACTAATCCTGTATTAACAGTTGTTGATCCCCTCAAACTATATATGGTTGAGATGGACACTAGTGATAAAGCTATTGATGCATTAATTTTCCAAGAGGGAAAACCAATAGCATTTGAAAGCAAGAAACTGGAACTATGCCATTATCTATGCTTTAAAGAAAAGGCGGCATTATGGTACCAAGTTTGAGGTGGTCATTACCATAAGAGCATAATATAGACTTGCAGTGGTATGTACACAACAAGCTTTAAACTCTGGAGGTCAGAACTTGCGAGGGCGCTGAGGGGGCTGGAGCCCTTGGACTCTGGAAGAACAAGTCCACACTCCACATGCCAGCATCCACCCACTCCCGCATCGACTACCAGTACACCTCTTTATTACTACTGCCAGGCCTATAATGGTGCGCTCTAGCCTACACTAGCCTCTGCCTATGCTCCTGCTCCTAGCTGGCCTCCACGCGCGTTGAATATGTTGGCCGATAGAAGCGCTGTTGGTTGGTTGCTGGACGTTACGCCATGATGGTGCACTATGCATCACTGTAGGCCAGCTCTAGCCTCTCACACAATTCACATATCTTCTAACTTTATTCTTTTTTTCACTTTTTCTTTTTTGGGTTTTAATGCGGCTCCCACCACAGGCTATTTTTGGTTTTTGTTTAAATCCTACTTTTTCACTTTTCTTGTCAGCTGTAGACGCAATTAATTCTTTTGCAAGCCTTCTTTAGAAATTTATTATTCTATCATGAGTCATGAGTCACGACCCAAAAGGGGCAAGAGGGGGACAATATGTAAATATCTAGGGCCACACCAAAGAAGGCATAGGAGAGATATATGACTTCAAAAAAATTCATTTTTAGCTTTATATATGTTCTTTCTTTTTGCTAATAGAAAGCATACTTCTCACTAAAAATAAATAAACAAATTATTGACAATGAAGTTGTGCGCATGTGTATCTTATACTCCCATACTTTCAGCCCGCTCTCTCCCATGTTAAGGGATTTCTTAGTGTACGAGAAGCTTAATTTGCATCATGGTGTGAAAAAATATCTTTTAAATCAAAAATGTAATTTTATTAAAAAGGGTCGCAACCCTGAAAGGGTGTGACCCCCAGCCCCTTCTAGCTATGTTACGCCACACACACAATCTAATGAATCAATTAACGCCATACTATTTACCATCTCTACAATGCAAACGCCATCTTCTCTCTCTCTTTTTCTCTAAAGTCTTCTCTATCGTGTACATTATCATTTTTCACATTGTATCTGTGCGAAGGACATCCCTCACCCTACTCAACAAACCTCTCCCCTCAGAATGACGACCCTACTTTCTTTTGGTTGATCGCAAAGAAGAAGCTACCCACCCCCTTCATTTACGTTGTTGCCACACATAGCGAAACAAAAAAGCAAACCCGATAAGTTTATCTTCTCTCTTTTCACCTTATAACACACACATTATTTAGGTATCTAGCTGTCTTGAAATCAAATTGTGCTTATTCACCACTTGTGGGATGGGCATATTTTGGGTTGGAGGTTTGTATCTCAACTGAAAGTGATGTTTGATATTAAACCCTCAGCTTTACCTCTACTCAAGGACATGCTTTCCTTGGGGGGTGCACTACTAGAAAACTCTTGGTATAACGTGCGTTCAAGAGGTATTAAAAAAACCCCTTACCTAAATTTCCCCCCATAAGGGGAAGGATGGGGTCTATATGGGCCCTTTAAATTGCCATGGCCTAATGAAGGTGATTAATGAATAGGCTAATAGTTGGGTGCCATGTGTACAAGAATGTTGGGTTTGTAAGACAGGTCAAAAGATTCTTTAAAAGATGCTTTGTGCACTTTTTTTTCCTCAAAAAGAGGGGGGAAGGTTTTCCATTTTTCGGACCTCTATAACTTCTACGTATAAGCTCAAAATTTGGTGGAGAATGTAGATCTGGATTCTACTCGTCAAGAGATTTCCATAGATATGTTACATGATATAGTTTTTTCCACTAGATTTTAAATTCAATTTTGGCGGGAAAAATTGAATTCAAACAATGTAGCCATTTTTGCCCGTTTTACTTTTGAAAAGAATCTTAGATTAGTTTCTAAATCCAAAACGGTCAATTCCTTAAACTACCGAATAAAAGAGCCCCTATAGACTCCATCCTTCCCCTAATGCCTATTTACTTATGAACTAACGGACTTTTTTCTAAAGTTAAATTAAAAAACCCCTTCTGTTAATGTAATCCTGTTAATTTTTCCAAATTTATCTAATTTAAAAAACCCCTTCATTTGAACTCACGTGGTACACTAACATTTTGTGTGGTGAGCCCCCAGAGATTCTTTCACAGTGCAAGCACTACCCTCTCTCTCATTGGGTGAATGATTCTTCTTTCACAGTGCAAGCATTGTCCTCTCTCTCATTGGGTGAATGATTCTTCTTTCATAGTGCAAGCAGTGCCCTCTCTCGCATTGGGTGAATGATTCTTCTTTAAAGATTGGAAATGGCCTGAAAATACTCCCTTTCAAAACCCATCACCCCAAAGAGTGTACTCTGGATTGCTTAATCCTGAGGGGACTGGGAGCTTAGACTTGATAAGCTTTGGGGCAAACAATGGTCCCCACAATGGTGGTCTACAACTCTACTCAATATTTGGAAGTCTAAAATTCCTTGTATGTATCAATGCTTCTTATGGAAAATGTTGCTGACAAGATTGAAAAAATTGGTTTTGCCTCTGGTCTATGTAAGGCATCTAGAGTACAAAGAGAAACTCTTTCTCATCTGTTTGGTATTTGTCAACTTCTTGGAAAGTTTTGGAAGGAATGTACTACAACAGTTTTGTCCTACTGCAACAACAGTTCAGTAAGACTGTTGGCGGTCTTCTTAGGCTCATCTCCTCCTCATCTGTATATGTTCATGTTATTCAGATATCATGTCCACAAAGGAATTTGGATGCATAGAAACTTGAGGGTGTTTCAAACTGATCAATCTATGTTGCAATTTCATTTACTATCTGATGTGTTCAAAAATGATTTCCATATGCATGTTGTTGGGATATGAATAGTATCAGTGTAAATCCATCATGATGGCTCATGGCATGTTGGGATATGAATAGTATCAGTGTAAATCCATCATGGCATGCCATGATGGCTCATGGCATGTGGGATGACACCACAAATGTGCATAGACACTCTACTTCAATGACCCCTCTTCAAGCTTACTTTTGTGCTTCTCATGGCATTCTGGATCTTCATACTTTCTTTGAACTATTCTCACTCCTTTAGTGGTGTATATGGATGCTTTTGGTCTCATACACTTTGCTCCACAAGGATTTACAGCCTTCTCTCATGCTCATTATGATCACTTCTTCTCTCACTTGGTCATTGCTTGTGAATAAAAATATTTTGTTTCCTCATAGGTTTCTCTTTCTTGCAATGGTTTTTGTGGACATGAATCGTGTGGCTTCTTTTGATTTGGAGGACATTGCACCTGTTATGCCTTTCACTTATGAAGACATTTTGGAGGACCCTCATCTGGAGCTACTCGATCTACCTCTCTTCTCACTTATGAAGACATTTTGGAGGACCCTCATCTGGAGCTACTCGATCTACCTCTCTTCTCACTCTTCTCCCTACATCCTCTGGGTCATCTTGTGCTATGTGATTCCTTCTCCTTGGGGTGTTGTTTCCTCCCATTCAAATCGATCCTCCCAAAGAAGAGACCCTTTCAACCAATTATTTGAAGAATCCATCACATGGAATAATAAATGAACAAGATGGACTATGTTTGACATGTCATGGGCAATGCTGGGTGTAAGATTACCCTCTAGAGCCTGTGAAGAAAAGCCTTAAGCTAGTTATTCTAATTAGCCTCATATCCCAAGATTTTATGCCAAATGTGCAATAGATCACTTAGGAAGGGATTGCCTGATTAGAAAAGTAGATGATAGAGGGAAGGGAAAAGTGTCTGTTAACTATGGTCATGTCATTCCTTCACCAAATACTTTAGAGAATAAGAGAGAGCAATCAAAGAAAGAGACAAAACCCTGATAGAATCCAAGGAAGATCTAGTGCTTCAAGAATGCTCCCCTCAAACAAAGAAAAGACATAAAAGGCAAAAGTGCTCCATGAAAAAGAATCTTGTAAAATCAAAAGTGCTCCATGAAAAAGAATCTTGTAAAATCAAAAGAACAAGGGACTGACACTTCTGAGTCATAATCATGGGAATCCATAGTTCTAAAAGCACTAGATGGAGTGTGTAGAGAATTTATTGTTACATTAGGGGAGTTTCGGGGTCAAATGGTACCTTTAAGAGCCTATTAAAAAAATATAAGGCCAACCAATGAGAGTGCTTGGATTCTAGATCCATTTAACATGGATCTTTTTTGTCAGAGTGGGCCCCACAACTTTTAGCTCAAAATAAAGGAATATATATTTTAGCATAAAATCACTTAAATGTCACTTTCTTACTTCAAAAACAATGTCAGAAAAGAGTGTCGTGGAAACAATGTCAAGAAAAGAGGACGGAAAACTACTCCAAAGACTAGAAGAAACATTTTGAATTTTTTTCTTGTCTTTTTGTGCCTCTCTTGTGTGTTACTCATTTTTGCCAGTTTTGCTTCATCTCTCGATCTTCTCTTTCAGAATTAATAACCTATGTTTCTTCCTCGTAGCCTCTTTTAGAACTTGGTAAACTTCTTGTGATTCCTTTTTGACATTTTTTTGCTAGTGATGTTTGTTCAATATGGAGTCTTATTGACCATGATGTCTGTATGCATTTACAAAAGAAACCCTCCACTCAACTATGCCCCACACAAGCAAGTCGCACTCTCTCTCCGACATGTGCACATACACATGCGCAGAAACACATCCATAAGGAAAATTTGGTCCAAGGTATTGTTCACAACATTTTTCTTTTAAGTTTAAGATAAGTTATTTAGATAGGTCCTTGTGCACCATGTTTATAACCAAAATGAAAGTATAAGATCTAAGATAAATAGAAAGTTTCCTATAGTCTTTGTTATTATGTGCAACATCTTATATGTATTTTATTAAGGTTATAGTCATTTTTTATTAAAGCACAAGTTGT
Organism: Cibotium barometz; assembly: GCF_041138505.1. Taxonomy (NCBI): domain Eukaryota; kingdom Viridiplantae; phylum Streptophyta; class Polypodiopsida; order Cyatheales; family Cibotiaceae; genus Cibotium; species Cibotium barometz. Next base: position 43,413,398 of record NC_141084.1, read on the forward strand.
TTCTATGAGCAAGTATTTAATTGGGAGTCAAAAATTGTGCATGCATTTTTGTTGGATACTCTATGACAAGTTAATGTACACTCAATGTCGTAATTATCAGTAAAAGGAAATATAGGAATCAAAATTCAATAGAAAGCCTTGTGACCAGGACAAATACTAAATATAATGGTGTTTAATGTCAATGATATTATAAAAAACTAACATATATCTAAGTGATACCAATTAACAAATAAATTGATGACTAAAAATTTAACATTCCATCCAAATGTTATAAAAAGATGATGCATCAAGAGGAATGTGCAAATAGATGATGCATCAAGAGGAATGCCCTAGACCGGGATTACCTCACATTGAAAGCTTATACAAAGTATCACTACAAGGGATTAGGTCTGTACCGAGGCTTAGACACTTATAATAAATTTTTCCAAAAATACCGCAGCTCCAGTGAAGCCCCCGATACAACCCCCGGTATGATAACGTCGATAAAACCCCCGGTAAAATACCGGGGGAAATATCGGGGGAAATACCGGCCCTATGTAAACAAATTTTTTTTGGGACAGAGTAGGCCTAAGTGTCAAGTGGTATGTGCATAGTGCTATGCCCAAGCATCAAGCGCATAGCACTATGCGCATGGTGCTTGATGCTTCAACATAGGACATAGCACATTGTGCTTGACATATGTGTACATTTAGCATTTGACATATGTGTACGCTTAGCACTTGACATATGTATGTGATGTATGCATGTGTGTGTGCGATGTATACATATATGCATATGTCGTATATGTATGCATGCATAGTCTCGGGGGGTGCACTATATGGAAGCCCCTCCTACGACGTGCGTTCAAGGGGTATTTAAAAAACCCCTTATCTGTGAATTTTGAGCTGATAAAACTACCCCTTTTTCTTTATAGACTTACGGGTTTTTTTCCAAAGTACAATTAAAATACCCCTCTTGTAATTGTATTTTTGTAAATTTACCCAATATTTTGGATTAAAAAAACCCCACCTAATGATCGCACGTGGTAGACTTACATTTTTTGAGGTGCACCCCCCAAGTGCATAGTATATATACTTGCATATGCCATAAGTGTATACGTGTGTGCATGTGATGTATGCGTACATGCATATGCTTATCTTCAATGGAATTATTTTGAGTTTTGAATTTTCTTAGAAATGGAATAATTTGAGAGGTCTTCAATGCATGTCTCTTCTTATCTTTTTCTTTTGAATTATAACTTCCAAGTCTAAAGTAGCTATTAATAGGGGTGAGGGTCTATCATTTCAAGTTTCCATTTTCATAGGCAAAAGCCATCATCACTTTAGAAGGGGGTTTAATAATGTGGGAAAGTGGGTTTTGGCCTACCAAAAGGCCCTTATAAAAAGATTTTTTTACTCAAGCTTCTTGTTTTTTTTTCACACACTGTATGTGTGTGTGTGTGTATATATATATATATATATTTCCATTTTAGTTAATATTAAAGGTAGGCCATCGTAGTTTCCATTTTCATAGGCAAAAGCCATCATCACTTTAGAAGGGGGTTTAATAATGTGGGAAAGTGGGTTTTGGCCTTCCAAAAGGCCCTTATAAAAAGATTTTCTTACTCAAGCTTCTTGTTTTTTTTTTCACACACTGTATGTGTGTGTGTATATATATATATATATATTTCCATTTTAGTTAATATTAAAGGTAGGCCATCGTAAATTTTTAACTAGTTTAATAAATAGATTTCACTAGAAAAAGAAAACTTTAATTGCGTCCACTTTTTGAAAAGGTAGAGAGAAAAAAAAACAGCTTCAGGTGCCGCATTAAAACAATAAGTTATAAGGTGCGCTCACACGAGGCTTAGTTATCTGTTATTTGGGTGGATAACTAAGCCTCTTGGATGCTCACACATCAAGGCTTAGTTCGCATAGTTCAACAATGCCCAATCTCTCCAAACTATGCCGATTTTGGCATAGTTGGGAGAGGTTACACGTCAATCCATTAATGGATTGACGTGTAAATTAGTTGGGAGAGGTTACATGTCAATTCATCCATTAATGGATGAATTGAGGCCTTGCAAAATATAGCCATTAAATGCCTCAACTACTTTTTGATTCGCCCAGCCTTGTCAACCTCCATGTAATTGAGCAGCGAGCTACTTTATCAACCTCCACCTAACGGTCAGTGTCCAGCTTTGTACCGCCAGTTGACAGTCTGAAAGGCACGGTTATGCACGCGTGAGCAGAGCACCCGGGCTAACTGGGCTTAATTATTTGCCGGCACCTCTGTTGGGCTTAGGGCTACTAAGCCTCGTGTGAGCACGCTCTTAGGTGAAGCTTACACAAGGCTTAGTTATCAGTTATTTTAGTGGATAACTAAGCCTCTTGGCTGCTCACACGTGCAGGCTTAGTTGGCATAGTTTTACTATGCCAACCTCTCCCAACTATGCCAATTTTGGCATAGTTGGGAGAGGTGCACCAATTACTTTAGAAACTAATGCACTCGATATACTACAAGACAAAGAAGCAAGAGGCGAGTTGATTCAATTTTTCATGGTGAGCGTGAGAAAAAAACTCCCAGCTGATAGCTCATGAGGCTCAGTTTTCCTATGCGTGAGCAGAGTACAGGCTTAGTTCAATAACTGGGCAAGGATGAGGCTTAGTAGAATAACGCTGCTACTATCGTGTGAGCACGCTCTTATAAGACATGTGAATTGTGTTCGCCTCTGCACCGTGACGTCCAGCTCTCTCCGCAAACAAGCCAATGCTTCTGCCAGCTTCCTCACGCGCCTGGCCCTGGGCCCACCAGGAGCGCACCGTTAAAGGCCTGGAAAGAGGTGTACTGGAAGGGTGGCGTCACTAGCGTGTGGAGCCAGCCTTGAAATTTTCTCGTGAGCTGGTGAAAACCATTCCTTATTGGTAAAAACTACCTCGATGCAAGGAAAACCAACTGATAGTAACAACACACGCTAGATTGAAAGGTCTTTCTGTGTGTGCCCTTATGCTCTAGCCACCAACCGTAAAAAATGTGTGTATTTTTGCAACACATGAATTGGCCATAACACAAGTAGATTGTAACTTGGCTAGTTTTACTGTTTACTGGTAATGTGTACAGAGTTTTAACATTAAAACTGTAATGTAAATGTTTTTTCTAGTTTTGTAGTTGTCTTTCTAAAGACTTCAAATTTCATGGATTTTTATTTTATTTTATTTTTTTACATGACTTAATTAGAGTCTTTTTCATTAATAATAAAGAAAGAGGTAGGATTACAATGGTTACACCACTCCCCTAGGAGGGGGTGGGGGCAAAAGCAAAATTCAGTTGGGATGGGTGGGGGCAAAAGCAAAATTCAGTTGGGATACACACTTTAAAGGGCTCATTTAATACCAAAACAAAGATTTACATGCTGAGCTCTGCCCAGGGAGTACAATATGCCAGATGAAGGGGGCTTTTACATAGAAAGATTTATAAAAAAACACACTCTGTCAGCAAACTAGAGCAATGCTCCCATATGTCTTGAAGTAGATCAGAAGACAGGTTGATGCACCCATAGTTATCTAGGATTTTAGCAATAATCCATACAGTCTTCTTGCCAAATCCAAGCCTCTCCCATTCCCAGTGATAATAAGGAATAATCACATGAATTCTGCCAAACTCACCCACAAGTGCAGGTTCCCAGGACTCTGCAATGTTCCCAATATGGATGGAGTGCTTGTCTAGCCACTCTGCACAGCCACACATGCTTCCTTAGTCAAAAGACTAGGTGAGTCCAACAACCAACCAACAAGAGGCTATTTAGATCATACTTTCAATTTAAACCAACCAACTAGAGACTATTTATTATGGCATAGATTATTCATTAAGCTTGTGCATTGAGTTACAATCTCATCAAAATCAGGGAGTTGCATTTTGTTTTGGAATACTCTTATATTTGTAGCTCTCCACACAGTATGGAAGTACCAAAATCTTGTCACTTGCAAGAGGAGATCAAACACTAGGTCCTGCAGCTTATAACCTTCAAGAATCAATCCAGATTTTATGGTTTTACCCTTAGTTAGATTCCCAAACCATTTACATAATTTGCCCTAGAGCCCAGTATGACTAGGGCAGGACCAAAACAAGTGATACAGTGTCTCTTCATTGATTCTACAGCATGAACATCTTCCCCCAGCTATGCCTCTTTTTCGAAAAAAATTCGCAGTAGGAATGGCCCCCATCAATACTTTCCAACAAAAGTTTTTTATGTGATCAATCATATCTCCATGCCATAAGGATTTTAGACTCTTTTCCCACTTAGCAACAACCCAGTTTTTCTTCCAAGCCTTGTTGATGGGATGAACCCAGTCCTTGGTGCGACACAGAGTTATATATATCTCATGAGCCTTGGGCTTTTCAAATATGATGTTAGGGGGCCATTTCCAAGTGTTCCACTAATGTAATGAGAGGTACAGAGGGAGAAGATGTCCATTTAGTACATTCATGAGGGACAATATCATGTCTTCATCTGCCCTAGTAAGTTTGAACTCTCTAATAATGTAAATATGCTCCTTCCAGTTGTTAGTTGCAGAGTTCCACAGCTGTCTACAAGATGTTATTCCCTTATTATTTAGCCTTCTTGCTTTCTTGATTTGAATGGGGGTTTGTACATTGAATTCAATTATTGGGGTCCACAGTGGAGCCCAATGAGGGAAAGAGTTAATAAAGTATCTCTTATTTTCATTCCAGCTAAGGGTAGAGGCAGCCCACCTCCATTTGTCAATTAGTTCCCCAGCCACCCCCCCAGCTTGATCTTAAGCCAAGGGGGAGACAGTAACAAAATTTTCCTGGAATAGTTTTGCCATCTTCCTCCCATAGAATATACTCTGGATTTGGTCATCATCTCTCTCAGCATCACTGCTTGCCCACGTTTGGTGAGAGGAGGTAAGGGTAACTAGCAGCTTAGGACACATGGCTCTAGCCTGTACCTTGGGGTCTAGGATGCCAAACCCCCCTTGAATCTTAGGCCTGGCCACCTGAGACCACTTACACCAATGTAAGGGTTAGGAGTTCTTGGTATTATTTTTCCATATCGATAGGTTTGAGTAAGGCATTCCAGCTGGCTTGGACATCTTGATGTATGGGTAATTGAACATAAAGTAGGGGAACATATAAGCATTAATAATCTTGGGTCTTGTATGAAAAGGTAGGAGGATAGATTCCCATCTCCTCATCTATTTTTGATGTTGTCATGGGCCTAGCTGAAGGCTTGCTTGTGTGATATTCCAACACCCACAGGGGCACCTAGATGCCTAAAGACTTGTCCTCTATGGACCACCTCCCCATTCCAGAAGTCAAACAAATTTCAAAGACTTATCCTCAGTCAAAGAGATCAATTTTGATTTTTCTATGCTGCACATAGAGCCTGAGGCATCAGCAAAATGTTGGACCACCCGCAGGGCCTCCCTCACTATTTCTTCTTCAGCCTTTAGGAACATCACTGAGTCATCAACAAACAGTTTTCCCAACATCTGCTCCTCGGAGGAAGAAGGAGTCCCTGAATTTTTCCTAGTCCTGCACTATGCTCCAAGGCCACCATCAATGGGTGAGAGCAAATAGCAAAAAGTAGAGGTGACAGTGGGCAGCCTTGCTTAATGGATCTTTGGACAGAGAAAGAGTCCACTATTCTAGTGTTGAACAGGAGCTCAGACTTACCATTGACACCTAGTCTGGAAATGGCAGAAGACATATTGATCCCAAATCCCATTGCTTTCATTGTTTTCTCTACAAATAACTAGGAGACTCTATCATAGGCTTTGTCCAAATATAATTGTAGAGCTATACATTTCTTCTTGGAGAAGGTTGCATACTCAAAGCCAACTAAGGCAGCCAGGATGTTGTCATCAGAAATGGACCTCCCTTTAATGAACCCATGCTGGTGAGGGGTAATACATTTGTTGAGCAAGGCCCTCAGTCTCTCAGCAACCACCTTAGCAATAATCTTATAGATTATAGTCATCATGGTGTGAACAAACATACACACACACACACACACACACACACACACATACATACACAATCACACACACATACACACACACACATGCATACACACCCAATGCATGCTTGCACACAAACATACACATACACACACACACATACACACAAACATACACACACACAATGCACACATACACACACACACACACACACACACATATCCACACAAAAACACATACACACACACACACGCACACACACATAGACACATACACACACACGCACACATAGACACATACACACACACATACACACACATACATACATATACACATGCATACACACACATATACACATGCACACACACACATACATATGCATACACACATACACACAAACATACACATGCATGTATACATACGCACAAGCATACATACACCCATATGCATATATACGCACACATACACATGCATACACACATACACACATGCATACACACATACATACACACTTACACATGCATGCGCATATAAACCCACACACTCATATGCTCACGCTCACGTCGCATCATGCGCACCGCATATGGTCATGCCGCATGCACGCACACTGTGTAGGCATGCCTCATGCACAGATACAATCATGCATAGGCTCACGCAAACACATCGCTCACGCTACCGGATATGCTACAGTTGAAGTCGTATACGCCGTCGCTCAAGCCACATAAGCCGTTGCACATTACTGATGTCGAATACGCCACTCATGCGCATATGCTCATGCACGTCACATACGCCGCCCCACACGCTACATGTCACTCACGCATATCCATACACCGTCGCATATGCCACCACACACTGCTCACACATGTGCCACTACACAGTGCCCCATATGCCGCTCACGTCACATGCCACCTCATGCGGCTCATGCCACATGCCACATACACCCACATGCCGCATGCCGCTCATGCATACACATTCACTATTGCACGCTGCATATGCTGCACATTTCATATGCCACTGTATACGCCGCTCACACATATGCATATGCTACCACGTACACCGCTCATCTGTACGTGTATGTCACCACATACATTGTCGCACGCCACTCACTCATATGCATATGCCACCCCATGCCACATACACTGCTCATGCCGCACACACACACATGCCACATGGATGCCATTCAATTGCATAAGCCATCATTCAAGCTGTATAAGTCCTCGCACACTACTAACACTGAATACGCCACTCATGCCGCATGCCACATGCTCATACACATCGCATATGCCGCCCCATACGCTGCATATGCCACATGCCACTCACACATATACATATGCCACCGCATGCTGCATACGCTACTCATGCCGCACACACCACTCACGCATATTATGCTGCATGCCGCATACATCGCCCCATATGCTGCTCACGTTGCATGCTGTATACACCATTGCATGTGGCCCATGCCACATGTGACGCATGCTACATACATGCCTCATGCCATTCAAGCCACATATGCCACCGCTCAAGCCTCATAAGCCATCCCACACTGTTGTTAATGATGAATACACCACTTATGCCGCATGCCGCATATGCTCATGCACATCGCATATGCCGCATGCGACTCATGCATACACATATGACACTGCACACTGTTGATGATGAATACATATGCTCATGCACATCGCATAGCCGCATGCAACTCACGCATGTGCCGTTGCATGCCCCATATGCTGCCCCATATGCCACATACACCGCACGCGGCTCATGCCATATGTTGCATAAGCTACACATGGTGCATACGCCGCCGCACGCCGCATAAGGTAGATGCATGCTGCATGCTGCTCACACGTACACATATGCGGCCACATGTACACATATGCCGCATATGTGCATGCCACATGCCGCATATGAATGAGCGGCCACATGCCGCTCATTCATATGCATATGCTACCACATATGCCACTCATGCCGCACATTGATCATGCCTCATGCTGCTCCCATGTATGCATATGTCACCACATACGCCACTGCACACCACTCACACTGCTCATGTGTATGCATACGTCGCCACTTACACCATTGAATGCCACTCATGCATACGCATATGCCACCGCATGCTGCAAATGCCACCGCATACACCGTCGCATGCCATAAATGTCTCCCCATATGTTGCTCACACCACATGCCACATATGCCACCGCACACGCGGCTCATGCCGCATAAACCGTGCATGCCACATATGCTCACGCATGCCGCATGCCGCATGCCGCATGCACATACACATATGCCGCCACATGCCATTCACGCCACATGCCGCTCACACATATGCATACACTGCCACATATGCCGCCCACGTCGCATGCCGCTCATGTGTACACATTTGTCGCCGCATACGCCTTTGCACACTACTCACACATACACATGTGACATCGCATGTCACATACGCCACCGTATACACCACTCACACTGCACGCACACACGCATGGCACATGCATGCCATACTACATATGCATGCCGCACTACATACACATGCCACACCACATACACATGTCATATACACTACCACATATGCACGCACATATGCCACATACACATGCACATATGCGTGCACACCGCATATGCCCACCACCACAGACGCATGCATGCTTGCACGTTGCATATGTATGCACGCAAACACACATGCTACATGATTCTCACATCTTCAATGGTGCATATGTGTGTGCGTGTGTGTAGCACTTATTTCCAAGCTTGAGGGGGCACTCTTCTATTAATGGTGACGACGCTCTTTCTCCAAACATTTGGCAAGTACGTGACCATTTCGTTATGCTTTTACATTATGCCAGCTTTCCCCTTGGATGGGCTTGGATTTTTGTAAAGTCATTTTATTGTTGTGCCCCTTGAATGGGCTTGTAGGGTTTTTATAAAATCATTTTTTTGCTTTATGTACATTGTGATTATGCATTGACGATATTGCATATTGCATTGGATGCATATGTCGCACACATATACATCATCTCCATATGGCATACACATGCACACATACATCGCACACATATGTTGCATACATGCCACACGTAAACAAACATCACTAGCTAAACAATATCAAAAAGAAATCACAAGAAGTTTACCAAGTTCTAAAAGAGGCTACCATGAAGAAACATAGGTTGTTTAGATTGAGAGATGAAGCAAAAATGGCAAAAATGAGTAACACACGAGAGGCACAAAATGACAAGCAAAAAATTCAAAATGTTTCTTCTAGTCTTTGGAGTAGTTTTCCGTCCTCTTTTCTTGACATTTAAGTGATTTTATGCTAAATTATATATTCCTTTATTTTGAGCTAAAAGTTGTGGGGCCCACTGTGACAAAAAAGATCCATGTTACACATGGATCTAGAATCCAAGAACTCTCATTGGTTGGCCTTATATTTTTTTAATAGGCTCTTAAAGGGACCATTTGACCTCGAAACTCCCCTAATGTAACAAAAAATTCTCTACACACTCCATCTAGTGCTTTTAGAACTATGGATTCCCATGATCATGACTCAGAAGTGTAAGTCCCTTGTTCTTTTGATTTTACAAGATTCTTAGCACTTTTGTCTTTTATGTCTTTTCTTTGTTTGAGGGGAGCATTCTTGAAGCACTAGATCTTCCTTGGATTCTATCGGGGTTTTGTCTCTTGCTTTGACTACTCTCACTCTTATTCTCTGATGTATTTGGTGAAGGAATGACATGACCATAGTTGACAGACACTTTTCCCTTCCCTCTATCATCTACTTTTCTAATCAGGCAATCCCTTCCTAAGTGATCTATTGCACATTTGGCATAAAATCTTGGGATATGAGGCTAATTAGAATAGCTAGCTTGAGGCTTTTCTTCAGAGGCTCTAGAGGGTAATATTACACCCAACATTGCCCATGACATGTCAAACATAGTCCATCTTGTTCACTTAATATTCCATGTGATGGATTCTTCAAATAATTGGTTGAAAGGGTCTCTTCCCTGGGAGGATCGATTTGAATGGGCAATAATCCATTTTTATCCTTACTTTGTGTTGCTCATGCCATTCATTTCTTGGGATCTTTAGGTACTCGTTTCCTGAATGAAGTAATGGAGGAACTAACCAACAAGCACTTGATAATCCACAAGAAATCATCAGTATACCATCCTCAGTGAAATGGGAAAGTAGAATCAACTAATAAAATATTAGTAAAGATGCTAAAAAAGATTATGGAGGCAAACAAAAAGGATTGGGACAAAAAATTAGATAGTGCATTAGGGGAAGCTTGAGGTCTATAGGGGCCCTTTAAGCTACCATATTATCTTTTTAATTAATTTTGCTTAAGCAACTAATCTAACTTTGACTAGGACCGTGGATCTTTTTGGTTCCATAACATGTGCCTATGGTGGTAAGGCCTGGTTTTGGACCTAATCGGCTTCTATGTTAGTACATGCAAAGTGCATTTTGCTATGTTGTATATTTCTGGAATTGGCACCTTCTGAATATAATAGTTTTTTCCATAAGGTTTTGCAATCTGGCTGTGAGCCCACATAGTAGACAATTGTTAATCATGCTACAAGCACATATCCTTTACAAATGTATCTTCTGTGCAAGGCACATAATCAAAACCATGATCCATGCTCATGGTTTACGTTTTCTAAATAAAGTTTGGAAATATTTTATGTTATTTATGATAACTCGTTTGAATTGTATGGATTTACTAATCTACGAGGATTATGTGCTTTCAAAGGGTTATCTTTACTTTTACTTCATACATTAAGAATGTGTGCATGTAATTGATGGTTTTATATGCTACATTTTCATAATTGTCCACACTTAAGACAAGTTATGTAGTAGTGCTCAGTTTGACTATGGCAATGAATTTGGTTTCTTCTATGAGCATAAATCATAATCCATGCTATCAAGACATTGGTACAACCAAGGAGCGCCCAATGGGGATGCAAACGGGGTTGCAAAGAGCGGTTCTAGTCTCAAATTTTTGCCAGGAAGGTTCTTGGGCTTTCAATAGACACATATTTGTCTATGCTTTCTTTAAGTTCTCAACAAGGTTGGCTAAACTTTGTTCAATTTCACAACATGGTTGTGCATTATGAAGATGTTTTAAAGCACTTTTCATATTCCTTTTGTTTACTTAGATGGCCACGGTTCATAAGCATTTGATTTATATTTCATGCAGTATCTATGAAGAGAGCATCATGCAATTTGGGGAGTTGGACATGCCACACTCGCATGTCTACGAGCAAGGCCTCAATCAATTATTCTTTCTGATTGATTTCTATTCATGTTTTGATAGTTGAATCTAAAGTAAGACTCACGGTATAATGGACTTACATCTCTCTAAATTATAGCTATGAGCTAAGCGACTAAGAGCTAAGAGCTCAGTGCTAAGAGCTAAGAGCTAATAAGTTCAATTTTAAGGACTGCACATATATGTGTGTGGTGTACCTATGATATGCAACTCCTAGGACAAAGTGCCCTTGTAATGGATGGTGATGTACCCTCCATTAGTTCTCAGTATTAAATAAGAAGGATGCTACTTTAAAATAAGAAGGATGCTACTATTCGCATGTGCATAGACTATTGTGGTCTTAATGCGATCACCATTAAAACTAAAGCGGAGCATCTAGAACACTTACGATTAGTGTTTAAAAAGTAATGAACTCATGCACTGCATGATGCTAAGTAAAGCAAGTGCTCTTTCTTTAATATAGAGATCCTTTACTTTGGTCATATGATCTCTTATTTAGGTGTCAAGATGGACACCGACAAGGTCGATGCAATCTTGAGATTGCCTCATCCTACGACAGTACGATGGTAGGTGAGCTTGAAATCTTCTTGGGCATGGAAGGCTTCTATAGGAAGTTCCTACATGACTATGTCAAGAAAATTGTTCCTATGGGGGAATGCAAGAACAACGTTTTAAGAAGCTAAAGGTAGCTTTGACAACTACTCCTATATTAACAGTTGTTGATCCCCTCAAACTGTATGTGGTTGAGATGGACACTAGTGATAAAGCTATTGATGCATTAATTTTCCAAGAGGGAAAACCAATAGCATTTGAAAGCAAGAAACTGGAACTATGCCAGGTGATGGATTTGCTAAAGAGGTGTTGGGATGCGAGGGGTCAATTACTCTTGAGGTTGAAGGGCTAGTGTTGAAGTTTGAGTATCCAGAAAAAAAGTGCTGCTTAAGTTTAGTTAAGGCCCTTTTGTAGGAGATTGGGGTGAACCCATAAGCATCCATAGGGTTTTATTAACCTTGGGCTTCCAAGAGCCTTTAGGGTTCGCCCCAATGCGGAAGCCAACCCTGAATTGAGGGGTGGTGATGGAGTTTCAGTAAAACCTTATGATGCCCAATGTATGTTCTCTACTCTTAAGGATGCTCTTACCACCAACTTGGATATAAAAGGTGACACAATCGTCCAAATTGACCCTATTGTAGTTTGGAATCTAATGGGGCTTTTTCAATCGAAAGGTGTTGTCCTTATTTACACGGTCGTTTGCCAGCCATTCAAGACATCGCCATTGTCATCAACCAAGGCTTTGAACACTATGTTGTAGATTTTTTTTTAAAATTCAAGTCAAGGGCTTTTTGAAGTCCTCTTCTTCATGGAAGAGAATAGAAATAGTTTCTATAGCACACCCTCTGTCATTTTCAATAATGAAGTAGTGTACGTCTTCCTTTGGAAACCAGTCCGCCTCATTAAAGAGAAACTCATCTCCCATTGCCCCATCTAGGTGGACCTTATGGATCTCCCATCCTTTCTTTGGCCCTGTATTAAGATATTGTTGGAGCTCTAGGCAATATCCCATTTACCCCATCCTTCAACTCCCCCAATAGGAAGTGGGTTTGCATTCTATGGAATACTAAAGCTAAACTCCCAAAAACTTTAAAAATTCACATTGGTATAGGTAGAATCATTATTTACTTAAATTAGGGAACACTCTGAAGTTCATGTTATCACTGTGGGGTAACTTAGGACATTTTTCCAAAGCTTGCCCCACCCTTGTTGAAGCTACTCCTACTCTCATCCCTAGCTACCTTGGAAGTAAGAATCTAGTTCCCAAGGAACAGATTTTTGGTAAACCTAGAATGCCCCAGCAACAACCTCCTGTTAAGCAGCCTCCCCATTCTTTTAGAAACAACATCTCTCCACCTGCCCCTAGATAGCCCCCCCAGATCTTCACCTTAACCTAAACCTACAACTTCTTCCACATCTTATAGGACCATCAGAAAAATCATGTAGATGCAGATGGGTTTACTCGGGTATCCTTCCACTAGAAGAAACATCCCCCCTTAGCGATGGAAAGTTTTGGAGGAAAGAAAAATAGGTGTCGCACTTAAGTGACGCTTCACGTCGCTTAAGCGACGCTTAATGCTGCTTAAGCGATGCCAATTTAAAATAAATTTATGTCACCTAAGCGAGAAAATCTAGCATCATTTATGCAAATCATAAGGCACGATCGCATAAACGACGCTCGTAGTGACGGTTGTAGACTACATTTCGTTACTTAAATGACACTCATAAAATTGCATCACATAAGTGACGCTATTAAAATTTCCACTTCAAACCGCGACCACACGTTTTCTTTTTTTTATCATCTGTGGGAGACGGAGAGAGATCTGAGGGAAAGGGGAGAGCTCTGAGAAAGCTAGAGAGAGGGAGGGAGAGAGAGAGAGAGAGAGAGAGAGAGAGAGAGAGAGAGAGAAAGAGAGAGAGAGAAACACAGAGAGAGAGAGAGAGAGAGAGAGAGAGGAACTCAGAGAGAGAGAGAGAGAGAGAGAGAGAGAGAGAGAGGAACTCCAAGAAACATCACTGAACTGAAAATCTATTTCAGTAAACACTGAAATTGAATTTCTCCAACTTCTAACCTGGGTTAGTGCACGTAGGTAAGACTACGCTAATTGAATACACAAACACACCCCTCTCAACTTACACACACTTAACTCAACTCACACAATGTAACCACAAGCAAGCCTCTCACACATGAACCATACACATTAGCAAGCTCACTAATATCTCAATCTCAATTGCTAATCAATCAATCCTTATGCTAATCACACATTGGATTCACATCCATGCTCAACCTTCCTAAACATGCATAGATTACTCCAACCACACACACAAGCAAAGAGTGTCTTCCTACTCTTCAAGTACAAGCATGCAAGCAAGCATTCCATCCACATAATCAACACACATGCAAGCAAACCAAACCAAACGTGGGCAAGCTAATTAGCACTTTCTACTCTACTGTAATCATTAATCAATGCTACTACTCAAACCCACAAAATTATTCAAAGGTCACTCAACAACAATGGAGAAGCTTGGGTCACAATAATCTATGTGCTAATGTTAGCTACACACACACACACATAAAGCACTAGACATAAGCTACTTCAACACACATATAATTAACAAGAAGATTAAAGCTAAATGAGAGAGAAAATTAGAGTTTCCATTGCTTGGTGGGCTTCAAGCATGGAGTAGCTTGAGCTCAATAGATACAACGATAGAGGAGGAGGTAGAAGGAGAGTGGCTTGGAGCTCACTACATGCCAATGGTAAGCTCTCAATAGGCTCAAAAAGATATGGAACCTTCTAGATCTAGAGTGTTCTCACAATGGGTGCTTAATAGAATGCTCACACAAGCTAACCAAACAACATTGCATTCTTAAACTATATACACTTTAGCACTCTAGGTTTCACATCTCTTCTAGGGTTCATACTCTTTGGGCGACCAACTAACTCGAGTGAGCCCACATAAATTACATGTTAGGCCACCACACATTTCCATCATCATTGACATTAAATCCGACTATGGAAATCCACTAAAAAAGATATGTTCTACATTTTATTCCCGCAGGTAAATATGCAAAAATGACATAAATTTGTATTTTTAGCCCAGGCATCCAACTAGTGACTTTGAGTACTTGAATTGAAGTTACCAGTTCCTGCTTCATAATTAATGAGCCCACATGTCCATTCGACTCCGTTCGGGACCAAAAAAAGTCAATAAACCATTTTAGTACATTCTTGCATAATCTCACTCTTCTCTTTACTACTCCAGTGTCCACTTGTTATGGTTAGCTACTCAAAATGAAGAGGTTTCAATAGCTTCAAAATGAATGCTACTCCATTCCGGTGCCATTAACTGCTATAAGTAGTAAAAGTGAAAAAAAAAAAGCAAATTTGACTCTTGTATCCACACTGTAGTGTACCCCACTCTACATATGTGCTCCTGTTCCGTGCTTCTAGGAACATTCCGCCCTTCCTAAAATGTTGCTCGTCCTCCGACGCCATGATTGAAAGAAACTTTTGCATGCCATTGACTTAAAGACTTAAAGAGTGGTTGTTGAAGATTGAAGAGGATTGTCCAAAGCTTTTGTGTGCATGTAATTCACTGAAAGGCTTTTATTCAAAGGTTAAATACTTGAAAGAAAAAAGAACTTATGGCGCGTAACATCAGATATAGCCAAGGGGAAAAAAACCTGTGGGAGAAAAGTGCCCTTGACTTGGAAATCTTATTTATTATATACATGTGCTGGAGTTTATATGTATCCATACTGTGTAGTGCTCGGGTAGAAGAAAAAATGCAATCGGATTTGATTTTTAACGGTCCAATTTTTCTTGATCTTATATTGGAATTCATGTGAGACTGTTCGGAACCACCAAAAATAAATATTAAAAAAATCTAGTAATTAATAGAATTGACCAATGTCCATGATTTTCACATATGATGTAGTACATGATGTTGTGAAACTCACAAAAGAAAATTTGGTTAAATTTGAGTACTGGAAGCCCTCTTTTCACCCATGTTAATGCATATTCTCATATTTATTTCCTATTTGAGCACCCAATGTGAAATCTTATGTCCTTTCAATCCTAGTTGTCAATGCCACCTCACATTGTGGAGAGCCCATCTTGCCTGGTCATGTGCCATATCACCCCACACCCTCTTGCCATGTCACCATCATGATGATGTGGATAGCATGACATGTCATCAATCCCACCCCCCAAATACCACATCATCAACCATGTCACCCTCCACCTTGCATGCCACATCATCAAAACGCCCCCAATTTGCCATGTCACCATCCTATAGAGCATGCCAAGTCATTTTGTAATGCCATGTCATAATGCTTGTCATCTGCCACCTCATATGCCATGTCATCAATGCTCACAGATTTTGCCACATCACCATGCCACATATCACCACCTTTGCCATGTTACGTGCCACCTTGCATGCCACATCACTAACTCATCACACTACATGCCACATCATCATCTTACTTGAAATGCCACATCACCAATATTGCCACATCATTACTCCACATGGCAATGGCACATCATCAAATGCTTACATGGCAAATCCACCTCATCCATATATTATATTTTTACATATTAAAAAATAATTTATAATAATTATTGAATATTTTTAAATAATAATTTTTAAAAAATAATTAATGTATTATCCAATATAGCTTTTGTCTATTGGTTGATATAATTATTATTATTTTATTTAGCTTAAATCTCCACCTATATAAACTTCATTTTTTAAAAGCTACTCACTCATTCTTTGTGTTGAGCGCTCCCATCTATCTCCCATTTAACTAGCTTAACCATTCACATAATTATTTTATTTCTACCCATCCCCCAAGTAAGCATGGTTGTCGAACCCGAAAGGGTGATCGTAGCCGTAAAGACCCTTCTCACAAGGTAATGGAAGCCCAAGAGATTGCTCGCTTGGAGGAGAAGAGGCGAAAAGCTCGTGAATACAAACAACAATCTCGAGGCCTCGTCCATCCCGCCGACAGGCGAGACGAGTGTTCCCTTGGTTCCGCATCCGTCTATGGCGTGCTCCCATTGTCCACTCACCTCCGCTTCACTCACCTTCATCATTACCTGTATCCCTTATTCCATTTCCTCGCCCTCCCGCTCCTATTGGCGCCTATGGCACGTTGGTGGCGGATGTGCGAACGGCAGGCGACATGGGCTTTCTAGGCTGTGCATCTTATTCAGAGCATGTTCCCACCATTACTGCCCGAGGCGCTGCTTTTTCAGTATCACCGTCCCATGCGATGGACGAGCAGACTCCCCCCACCATTGGCTTGGCAGGGCATGTTCACACGGGGTCTTCCTACTCAGAGCACACTCCCATGATTTCATCTCATTCTACCTATGTGTCCACCATTGTCACCTGTGGATGATCACACCCCGGGCTTCTTAGAGCATGGTCACATGGTGACATCTCCTACGCAGTACCAGCTATCACCCGTCTACGCACGCCATGCAACATCTTCATTCGGCGGCCATGACTATTCTCCCTTGTCATCTCATGGACGAGGGGTATCCTCGGGTGGCCATTACCCTCCACCTACTCCTCAGGAGGCAGGGGGTGACTCCTCCCCACCTATTGAGGGCATTCCAGATCCATCACCATCTTCAGTTGCACATCATACTTTGCGGAGTTTGACTCGTTCTGGAGTCATTTATCGTGCTCGTCAGTTAGGGGAGCGTTTCTTTGCAGACATTGACATCGTCGATCTACTTTGCGGGATGGGTCTAGGAGGAGGCAGCGTCTTGATTCTGGGCATGGGGGGGATCTATGGGCTAGCAGTGGGCGTGCTCCTCGATGCACGTGTGTTTTGGATTCTAGGATGAAAGAGTTTTTTGGGAACACAATTCTCGTGCCTTGCCTGATTATAAGAAGGCACTTCGACACAGGGTGGGTAGAAAGCAGTACATAGAGCATGGTGCATGCATTCTAGAGATGACGCAATCACAGCTATATAGTTTATTTCAGCAGACACACCCAGAGATCAGTATTGGCCAGCGTAGCTTCGAGGCATGTAAACCTTGGTATCATGTGCAGTTTTAGCTATTGTATGATACATTTTGTCGCTTGCATGGCTTTGATGGATTAGTGCGTGTGAGCCCTCGAGATTTCATTCATACACTTCTATGTGCACAAGAGGATGGTGATTCCTTATCTCATGACTTTATCCTACATTAATTGATTTTTGACCAATCAGGGCTGATCATGATTGGTGCCAAGGTTGGCATCGTTTTGAGCATGTTAAATGAGTGCTGACACTCAATGGTCCATGCAAATGCAACATCCTTCTTAGTCATATGGTACAAGGGACATGCCACATGAGCCAAGTATTTACAAACCTTGTGTGCCACTTGAGTTTTCCTATGAATCTGGGCAGCTGCTTTGCTGTGGTGGGGGGATCCATGTTTTGTATGGCTTTTACTTCGTCCGAGACAATGGACAATCCTTCTTAGGACACTATGTGGCCCAAGGGAACACCCATCCTAATAGCAAATGCACATTTGGCTAGATTGAGCTTCAACCTTTTATCTCTGTATCTTTGAAAACGTAGCCTAAGCAGGATAAAAAATAAGAGCCCTTCAAGAATTTGTAAGTGTATATGGGTTGGCGAATCTTCCTTATATGTAAATATAAAAGTATAGAAAATGGGGTGAATGTTTTCAAAAATTGCCCTAAAATGCCTAAAATTGGGCAAATATTTTGAACAAATCTTCAAATGCCAAAAAATGGGCGAATGTTTTAAGATGCAAGTGAATGTTTTTTTTGAAAAACCCCCAGAAAATAGCCAATTGGCGAATATTAGCCCCTATTTTTTTCCATGAGCCTAAGGTGAAATAGGTGTCTCACTTTTTCTTATGCCACACTAAAATCGTGTACAAATACCTTCATGAAATCTGTGAGGTAGTTGTAAAATATTTCTTGTACCGTCCTCTAGAATGTGTCAGGTGCATTTTTTAGGCCAAACATCATTACTGTGGCCATGAATAACCCCCATTGTGTAATGAAGGTTGTTTTCTTCATGTCTTCTAGTGCCATCTTTACTTGGTTATATCCGTTGAACCCATCAAGAAATGTGTTACATTTCTTTTCCATCCACCTCATCCAACGACGATTCTGTGAAAGGGAGATGAAATGGATCTAGAATAGTTGTTGCGTTCAGCCTTCTATGGTCCACGCATACTTTGATTTTCATATTATTTTTGGGCACAACTACTATTGATGATATCCATGTAGCTTTCTCTACTGGATAGATGAACCCTACCCTCAACTGTCTGTCTATTTCTTCCTTGACTTGCTTGGCATAATTGGGATTTATCTTGTATCTTTGTTGTTTTATTGGTATGGCTCCCTCTTTTAAGTTGATCTTGTGTTGATAGAATTGTGGATCTATCCCTTCCATGTCTGTGTAGAACCATGCAAAAACATCCTTGTATTTTTCTAGGAGTTGTACTAATTTTTCTTCAAATTCTTTTTCTAGCTCTTCATTTATTTTATATTTTTCTCTTCCTCTTTTCCTCCTAGGTTTACTTCTTTTAACTAGTCCTGCTTGACCCTTGCTTTCCCCTCTAGCTCCTAGATTTCTTGAGTTTTCATCCATTATTTTAGGTTTGTCTGGGTCTTCTTTGTCACACTATTGTACCTATAACTCAATGTTATTTCTTCCTTGGTTTTCCTTGCAAGCCTTCTTCTTGTTCTTAGGCTCTGTGTGTGAGCTCTATTCTTCTAGCAGCTTGTCTAGGTGTACCAAGAACAGTGGTACTAAATCTGGATTTTGTTGAAGCAAGTATTCTTCCTCATTGTCTTCCAGGCCTTCTGACATATTGGATGTCTCAACATGCAAGGGAGTGAGTTGCAGCACCCTGCTAGCCTTGTTCTTGCCAAAATCTATGTATGTCTTTTTCTTCCCCTTATTGATATTCTATCCATGTTCCAATAATGTTTGACTTTTGCATCTCTCAACTAGGGTCGCCCTAGTAGCACCGGGACAAGGTTTGCATGGTCATGACCACTAGATTCACCACAATAACTCCATATTCCCAACTTTTAGTTTGGCATTTTTTATCATTCCCTAGGGTACTACAATTTTGTTGTCTGCCATCCTAACATTGAATGCAATAGGCTCCCATGTTAGCTTTAGCTTTAGAGTCATTTGTTTAGATATTACTTTAACTCCCGATCCTCCATCTAAAATGGCTCCTGCTATGTTGTGCGAAGCTATGCTCACATTAACCCTAGCTACATTGTCATCTCAGGTCCAGGTGGCCTCTTCTGGCTGTGCCATGTTGCAAGGAATCTCTTAATTTCTTTCATTAAGCTATTCACCAAATACTCCTACCCATGTCCTCAACATTTTTTCCTTAAATCGTGGGCATAGATCCAATATGCTTTTTAGTGAGACTTTGTGGTATAAAATCATTTTCACAGCCTATTCATTTCGTGTTTCTTCTTTCGAGGCTTTGCTATAGCTCCCTTCCTTATTTTTTATCCAACTTCTTTTGGTCTTTTCAGTTTCTTTAATTCTTGCTTGCCCCTTGCATGCCTTGCTCCCCTTCAAAGTGTCTTGGGAACTTGTTTCTCGTTCTCTTTGAAGCTTGACACTTTGTCTAGTGTGCTCCTTTTACCTGACTTTTGTAGACCTTGGTTCAACATTTTTCTATTTGCTAGTTTTTTACACTCACTTGGCTCTACCCATGCTTGGGGGGGCTGCTTTGAGCTTTCCCTTTTTCCAAGGCCTTCAAGCTCCTTGTTTGCTAGAGACCTTGTTGGGTCTGTTAACATGATTATGGATTTTCCCTATTTTGCACAATTTGTTGCCCTTTTGGGATTATTGGCCTCTTCCCAAGCTTCATGGGCCCTAAATATGCCAATGACCTCTTTGGTCTCCGTGACTTTCCTCCAAGCATCTCGGTCCCTCTTTAGGCTCAATGACCTCTTTAGGCTCAATGACCTTCCCTCGGGCATCTCAGGCCCTTCATGTGTCAATGGCCTCTTTGGGCTCAATGACCTTCCTCCAGGCATCTCAGGCCCTTCATGTGTCAATGGCCTCTTTGGGCTCAATGAACTTTCTTCGTGCATCTCAGGCCGTGTATACGTCAATGGTATCTTTGGGATCAATGACCTCTCTGGAATCTCATACCATGTATATGTCAATGGCCTCTTTGGGCTCAATGACCTCTCTCAGGGAATCTCTAGACCGTACATGTCCATGGCCTTTTTGGGCTCAATGTCTTTTCTTCGGACATCTCAGGCCATGTATGTGTCAATGGCCTCTTTTGTCCCGCTTGAGTCTTGGGCTTCATCCTCATCCTGTGCCCCTCTTGCTCTCGTGTTAGAAATTTTTCCATCTATATTCATACTTTGTATTGTTCATGCCATTCATTTATCGGTAATTTCTGGGTGAACTCAAGAGGTTCCTCTCTTGGTATTTCCTTGGCTTGGGAATAAGTTATGGCCAAGGCTTCGCTTAGTCCTGTGAATAACTCGATGATTTTATTTTCTTGTTCTTTTTCTTCTTTGAAGGTGATCATTTGGACATCTGCTGGTTCAACATTCATCTTCTCATACTCACTTTTCTTTTTTGCTTCATGTTTGTGCTAGGGGGAAATCTCGACTAATGTGCCCGGGCACTTGACAGTAATAACATGTCATGTCACTTCTATCCTGGGGACTGCCCCGGCCATATCCCCTTCCTTTGAATATTCCTCGGCTTCTACCCTTGTACCTGCACCTCCACCTAGTGAACTGCTGCTGCTCAATTTTTCATGTTGTACCTATAATTGGCCATGGAATGGTTGTATGTAAGGCGAATGGTCCATGTGGGGGACGTGGTACATTCTTCCTTCACATGTCCTTCAAACTTGCACTAAGAGCAAAACTTTTTCTTTCTGAACTTGCTCTCACTTTTAGCTTTCCTCAGCTCTTCCATTAGTGCTTGCATTTCTCCCATCACATTGGCCTTCTAGGATTTCCCCTTCTTTTTCTTTTTCTTACTACCTTCATCATCACTTGACAACCCACTAGAGGAGGAGGAGTTGGATTCATCTTCTAAAGTAGACTTGATCTTCTTAGTTTTCTTCTTTCCTCTTTCCAGTGCCCTTCTTTCTGCCATCTTGGTTTCTTCTATGAGTGCCTCAAAGTCATCCTGGCTTTCTATGTTCCTTGAGTTGATTAATGCATGGCATTTAGGTTTTCATCCTCTAATGAACCATTCATCCACTTGCTTAACAGATTGCCTCAGCTGTTCTTCTACTCTCTGTCTCATGCTCAATACCTTTGAGGCATATGCTTCCACATCCATGTCTTCCTGTTTTAATTCCCTCATGCAGTCACATAGCTGGAAACTTGACTTCTCTTTCCTAAATCATTGTAGGAAGGCTGCCACCACTTTAGCATAGGTGTCAAAGTGATCATCCTCATATCGTGATATCCACTCTGTGGCTTTCTTTTGAAATGTGTTGAGGAATGTATCTTTTCTGAGCTCTTCTATGGTGGCTGCACTTAGGTTGGGATCCCAAGGTCATGCCACCTTCCAATATTGCTCAAATTGTCGCACATGGAGGTCAGCATCATCAGATGGTTTCCCTTAGAATACTGGGATTTCTTTGCAAGAGCCGCTATGCTTTGGGACTCCCACCTGATAGTCCTCCTGATCCTCATTTTCTTCCTCAAGATGCTCTTCAACTTGCTCTTCAACCTGCTTGTCTCCCAAGTCTACCACAAATTGAAGTTCTCCTGTGTAACATGCGTTGCGGAAGCGTGTTCATGATTAACGCTAAGCAAAGAAGATAACGCTAATCCTATGTTTAGCAAAGACACAAAAGAGAAGGAGAGAGAGACCTAATCTACTATATATTGCCAAAACATGCTATATATACAATGATCTTGCTGATTCACAGCTTCATGATGCATACCAAAGATCCTTGCAACCCTCTACTTGCAATCGAACAAGAGAAGCTCCTGTTGATCCACCACTGTGTCCTTGCTGCCTTGCAGACTCTGACAAATGGATCCTCTTGATCTTTGAATGATGATTCTAATGAATGCCTAATGATCCTATTTATAGGAAAAAGGAATGAATTCGTAATCAAGTCGGTTTTGCCTATTTTTCCCACAAAACATTGTCCAAACAGTCATATTTTGTGTCCAAACTATGTCCAAAAGGTGTCCTAACCATTGGGCTATGTTTTGGGCACTTCCGGGAGCTTGTAGGGCTACAAAATCTTCTCTAAATCTGCCCCTAAATCTACCCATATATTTGCTAATGAGAATATACATGTCTATGAGCATTGGGATGAACGGATGCACATGACATCCCCTTTTGCTAAGCTTGGAGCACTGGGGTAATCCATACACCTTTGCTCCGTTTTCCTTCTGGTCCAATTGAAGATTGCACTTCGTATCCATCGGCTCAATCCCCAAGTTCTCTAACTTGGTCTTCAAGTTCTCTGGCTTGGTCTTTAGATCTTCTGAAAACTCCTCTGAAATTGTCGAGATGACCTCATCCTTCTCCAAATAGGATTTGGACAGATCCACCACCTTGGGAACTATTGGGTTGACCTCATCCTCCTCCAAATAGGATTTGGAAAGATCCACTTGCGCGAGCTCTGGTTCTGGTTTTGGTTTGGCTTCTGGCTCTAGCTTTGGCTTTGGTTCTGGTTCTGGCATGTGCATCCCGGGTAATGGCACCTCCTTGGAAACACCTCTTTCTGTGATCATGTCTCCCGAGAACTCTTGTCTTAGAAGCTCTCTTTTCGTTGGGTAAACGCTCTCGGTCATGGGCTGCTTTACAACCCTAGGTGATTCCTTCTTGGCCTTTGTTGATGCTGCCATGAATTGTGCCCATGTCTCCTTGAGTTGTGTCCATCTTTGCTCGTATAGAAGTGGGTCTTGACGCATCTCTTCTTGAAGCTCTTCTGTGAGTTGTTGCCTAAACCTGGCCCCAATGATGATTTGTTCATACTGAGCATAGCGTTCTTGTTCCCTTTTGTATCGTTCCTCTTCCTGTCTTTGACGACTCTGCAAAGTCGTGAGAAAGTCATCGTTCATTGCCTCTGAACTCATGATATTATTTTGCTATATTTCCTGTTGTAATCAGCCCAAAAACCCTAACTCTAGAGTTCTACATGCTTTCTAAACTCCCTAGGATCATGCTAGGCTGAAAACTAGACTTTATAGCACTATACTATGCTGAAAATGAGCAAAAAGTTGATGCAAAAATGCAGATTTAACGCAAAAACACAAACCCTAATCTTGCTCGTAAACCCTAAAATGCAAACCCTAATTCAGCATGCACCAAATATAAACTGAGAACTGTCCTAGGATGACCTAAGCTCTGATACCAATGTAACATGCGTTGCGGAAGCGTGTTCATGATTAACGCTAAGCAAAGAAGATAACGCTAATCTTATGTTTAGCAAAGACACAAAAGAGGAGAGAGAGACCTAATCTACTATATATTGCCAAAACATGCTATATATACAATGATCTTGCTGATTCACAGCTTCATGATGCATACCAAAGATCCTTGCAACCCTCTACTTGCAATCGAACAAGAGAAGCTCCTGTTGATCCACCACTGTGTCCTTGCTGCCTTGCAGACTCTGACAAATGGATCCTCTTGATCTTTGAATGATGATTCTAATGAATGCCTAATGATCCTATTTATAGGAAAAAGGAATGAATTCGTAATCAAGTCGGTTTTGCCTATTTTTCCCACAAAACATTGTCCAAACAGTCATATTTTGTGTCCAAACTATGTCCAAAAGGTGTCCTAACCATTGGGCTATGTTTTGGGCACTTCCGGGAGCTTGTAGGGCTGCAAAATCTGCTCTAAATGTGCCCCTAAATCTATCCATATATTTGCTAATGAGAATATACATGTCTATGAGCATTGGGATGAACGGATGCACATGACATCCTGCTTTGTCCGCTAGTGCTCCTGATGCTTGCTTGTCCGTGCTATGCTTTCTCATCTTATATGTCCTGCCAAATTTTCTCTCGAGCGGGTTGCTTACAGAGGTATTGTTGTCCTTGTGAAAAGCTAGTCTATGATTCTTGCGAGTCTCTAGCGTGTTCTCGAGGCTTGAGCATAGTCCCCAATAGGATCACCAAGTGTTGCCTGAGTTGGGTGATATACCACCCTAGGGAGGCAAGAACCCCTCCGGGTGACTCTTGGACTACTTGCAAGCCTCTGAAAGAAGAAGTACACACATAGACTCACCCATTCTATAATTAACAATTTACGTAGTGAGCATCCCCTAGACCGAGATTACCTCACTACTAAGCACACCAACTTACTTAATAGAAGAGCCAAAGAAGGTCAAAGACACACAGACACATAGGGACACAACCACGCTCTCTCTTAATTCATCAGTCAAGATACAAGAATGAATGAGTTAACCCTTTTACATGGATGCCTCCCATCTTATGTAGTTGGGTAATTTTGTTACAATTTTCCCTCCCCCACTCCTTGTCCCATGGTAGGCCCTTTCTCTTGGCCTTCTTTCACATGATTTTTCCTGGGAACCCCTCCTTTCATAGGGTCGTTCCCGTGCCTTCGGTTCAATAATTATCATTATACATGTCCTCATATACCTCTTTTCTCTCCATAAATAATGCTCTACCTTCCGGAAAGTCATCTAGGGCATGTTTCGAGGTCATGCAATGGTTTCTTGTAATGTATTTTTACACAACTAGGTCATGTCTATCCTGTGGGACTCTTAAAACGCAGGTCTCTCCTACTAATTCCCAACTAGATTTCCCTGTATCCTTAATGTCATCTTTCTTAAAATCAAAAGGGTATCCTGATGCAAAATTCAAATTTGAAAATAGGACATCCTTACCTGATGGCTTTTCAACTTCTGTTGTGGAAGGTCCAGATTTGTCTAACTTACACGTGCTTAGTAGATCTGCAAGTATCCCCATGTTGTTGATGCTCCCTAGCTTAGTTGAGTAGAGGTATCTTGTACCATCCATGCCCATGGAGTGAGTCAGTTTTAGTAGTCCACCATTGGTGCTTCATCAAGTGGAGTTGGAAACTCCTCCAGCTTCACCAGATATCTCTTGAGTAGGTCTTGATATACAGTTGCACCATGTACATTTTTGATTCGTGAAGTGAAGCCTCATGTCAAAATGCATTCCATTGGTTGTATCTGCTGCTGTAGAAGGATTAGGGGGGTTACTCCCCAAAATAGAAGCATTTGATACATTCATCACTTGAGATTCTGTGGATCTCAAGTCTACATGGACAGACAAAATCTCCCGTACTACAAATGTTCTCTAGCTTCCCCGGTACTGACCTTGTACCGCTGCCTAGAGGATGTACTCTAGATGTTGTTTCTGATCCTTGGAAGGAGCCTAGGGTCCTACCTGATCTTAAATGCATATGGCTTTTAGTGCAAATTTATGATATTTTTATTATTATTATTTTTTTTATTTTCTAAAATTTTGGCTCTTTTTTGAGTCTAGACTTGCATTTTTTATGCTCTCATATGTCCTTTAAACAAAAGATGAAAAATGAAAAAATGCAAATTTCTTCACTTTTTTGGTCATCCCAGCCTGTACGGGTCAAATTGGTGAATTTTTGCAAAATTTTGTTCTTTACTGAAACTTGTTGAGAACCCATTTCAAAAGCCTATGAGCAATATTGCACGGAGAAATAGCGCTAATTTTCCAGCCAAAAATTACTAGATGTTTATATATTTCCCAAAGTGAGCTCAGTTTGGAAAAATTGTCTGAATTTTGAAACTTTACATATGGGTATCAGAGATCTTATAATGATGAGAAAATCACACACCCAAAATATGGCACCAATGTGGGAAAAAAAATCTCCACACTGAGCTCTAGCACATGTACACACATGCACATGCACTAATGCAAACACACACTCGTTCCCCCTACACACTCTCACACATAGACTTCCATGTCTCTCTGTGTTTCTCTCTCTCTCTCTCCTCCACTCACACACACACACACACACACACACACACATGCACATGTACTAATGCAAACACACACTCTTTCCCCCTATACATTCTCACACACATACACTAATGAAAACACACACTATCTCCTCCCACACAAGCTATCTCCTACATAGAAATTCTCAGGCTCTCTCTCTCTCTCTCTCATATATGTACACACACACTCTCTCACATAGAATCTCTCTCTCTCTCTCTCTCTCTCTCTCATTTTTGCCCTCAAGTCCCCTTCGATGTAATCAACGGGAAAGCAAGAGCTCTCCACCAATGAGTTGCTAAACTCTATGTCATTCGAGAAACCTCTAACTTGAGTCAGTGCATAGAGGCAAGAATACGCTAATTAAATACATGCAGAAACCCCTCTCAACATACACACACTCAACTCAACTCACACAATGCAACCACAAGCAAGCCTCACACATGAAGCATATGCATTCGCAAGCTCACTAATCTCTCAATATCAAATGCTAATCAATCAATCCTTATGCTAATCACACATTAGATTCACATCCATGCTCAACCTTCCTAAACATGCATAGATTACTACAACCACACACACAAGCAAAGAGAGTCTTTCTACTCTTCAACTACAAGCAATCAACACACATGCAAGCAAACCAAACCGATTAATGTAGGCAAGCTAATTAGCACTTTCTATTGTACTCTAATCACTAATCAATGCTACTACTCAAACCCCCATAAGCACAATGGAGAAAGAAGCTTGGGTCACACCACTCTATGTGCTAATGTTAGCTACACACACACACATTTAAAGAATTAGACATAAGATACTTCAACACACACACATTTAAAGAATTAGACATAAGATACTTCAACACACACATATTTAAAGAATTAGACATAAGATACTTCAACACACATGTAATTAACAACAAGAATAAAGCTAAATAAGAGGGAAAAATCATCTAGGGCATGTTTCGAGATCATGCAATGGTTTCCTATAATGTCTTTTTACACAACTAGGGACATGTCTATCCTGTGGGACTCTTAAAATGTAGGTCTCTCCTACTAATTCCCAACTAGATTTTCCTTTTTTCTTAATGTCATCTTTCTTAAAACCAAAAGGGTATCCTGATGCAAAATTCAAATTTGAAAATAGGACATCCTTACCTGATGGCTTTTCAACTTTTGTTGTGGAAGGTCCAGAGATGTCTAACTTACACGTGCTTAGCAAATCTGCAAGTATCCCCATGTTGTTGATGCTCCCTAGCTTAGTTGAGTAGAGGTATCTTGTACCATCCATGCCCATGCACTTGTGAGTGAGTTTTGGTAGTCCACCATTGGTGCTTCATCAAGCGGAGTTGGAAACTCTCTAGCTTCACCAGATTTCTCTTGAGTGGGTCTTGATATACACTTGCAACATGTACATTTTTGAATCATGAAGTGAAGCCTCATGTCAAAATGCATTCCATTGGTTGTATTTGTAGAAGGATTAGGGGGCTTACTCCCCAAAATAGAAGCATTTGATACATTCATCACTTGAGATTCTGTGGATCTCAAGTCTACGTGGACAGAGAAATCTCAAGTAGACATCTCAGTGACTAGTCACTGATTGAGAATCCAAAGATGTATCGGAGGACAGATACTACAAATGGTCTCTAGGTTCCCTAGTACTGACCTTGTACCGCTGCCTAGAGTATGTACTCTAGATGTTGTTTCTGATCCTTGGAAGGAGCCTAGGGTCCTACCTGATCTTAAATGCATATGGCTTTTAGTGCAAATTGATTTTTATGATATTTTTATTATTTTTATTTTTATTTTTTATTTTCTAATTTTCTAAATTTCTAAATTTTTGGCTCTTTTTTGAGTCTAGACTTGCATTTTTTTATGCTCTCATATGTCCTTTAAACAAAAGATGAAAACTGAAAATTTCTTCACTTTTTTGGTCAAGTCCAGAGCTTGTAGGGGTCAAATTGGTGAATTTTCGCAAAATTTTGGACTTTACTAAACAGAACCCATTTCGAAAGCCTATGATCAATATTGCACAGAGAAATAAAACTAATATTCGAGCCAAAAATTACTAGATTTTTATATATTTCCCATAGTGAGCTCAGTATGGAAAAATTGTCCGAATTTTGAAATTTTACATATGGGTATCAGAGATCTTGTAATGATGAGAAAGTCACACACCCAAAATATGGCACCAATGTGGGAAAAAAAATCTCCACACTGAGCTCTAGCCCTCATCTTTGCATCTTTCTCTAAAATAAGCTTAATAGGTATATGATTAAAATAGATAATGATAAATTATAAACTCATTTCAACCTCTGTACAAGATATTATCAATAATTAATCTCTGCACCTAAACAATCTTTCTAGATTAAGTAAAAAAACAGAGAAAAACCACTTTTTGAGTACCTTTGTCTAAAATAGGCTCAATAAGTATATTATTAAAATGGATAATGAGAAAATATAAACTCATTTAAACCTTTGTACAAGAGCTTATCATTAATTAATTTTTGCACCTAATCAATCTTTCTAGATTAAGTGAAAAAAACACAGAAAAACTACTTTTTGAGTACCTTTCTCTAAAATATTATAAGTGCAGAGGTTATTTCATGAATTCAACATGATAATATGAAAATTTAATCTAATATCAAGCCTTCCCTAAGAAGTATTATCAGATTGATTATAGAAGCTATTTTATCTCACAAGAAATTGATTATTTCTAGTGTAATTAGGTGATTATGAGTAATCACATAGGGGGTTGAGAAGGGGAATGATAACATGCATACAAATACAAGAAAGAAAAGCAATTTGAGGAGCCCCTTGCTCATGATTGCCTCCTTCTAGGATTATGAAAAATCACTAGAAATGGAGGAATTAGGGTTAGGGTTAGGGTTTAGCATAAACTTGAGCTTCCATTACCTTCTTGGGAGTGTGAAGGAGAGATCTCTAGCCTTGCAATGCCTCAAAAAAAATGAGTCCTTTTGCTTGTTTATATAGGAAATGGGAGAGCTCATGGCTTGTAGGACCTGCTAAATTTAGAAATAGCAGCATATGGGTCAAAAAGGCGCCTATTCTCCTTCGTTCTCCACCTCTAGGCCTGTGTGGCACCCCTTAATCAGTTGGCTAATAAGCTTTAAGCATGTATTTTATTCCTTGTATTGATTTTTTTAAAATGAGTTTTGGGCAAGTTATGGCTCGTATGCGGTGACTACGGCTTGCGGGAGTGATAACTTAATTCCGAAAAGTGCAGGGAGGTAAGAAAAATTAAGCGGATCAGCTTGCATGGTCACAGTGTCACCCTAAACAACAAAAATTTATCTAAATTTTCCCTGAAAATAGGAATTTTTTTTACTTGATCAAGTTCAGGTTGGGTCTTCAAGGAGTAACATCGGTGACCAGAGTTATGGTCCTAGGGTAACACAACAATAGATACACCCTTTTCAGAAATTTTTAAGAAGAATTTACGAAGATATGACTGGGGAATTTCTTAAAGGATGGAACATTACATATGCCTTCTTTTGTGTGGCCCTAGATATTTACATATTGTCCCCCTCTTGCGCCTTTTGGGTCATGAGTCATGATAGAACAATAAATTTCTATAGAAGGCATGCAAAAAAATTAATTGCGTCTAGAACAGACATGAAAAGTAAAAAAGTAGGAGAAAAACAAAAACCCAAAACAGCCTGTGGGAGCCGCATTAAGACCCAAAAAAGAAAAAGTGAAAAGGAAAATAAAGTTAGAAGACATGTGAATTGTGTGAGAGGCTAGAGCTTGCGTGCAGTGCTGCACAGTGCACCATCACGGCGTCATGTCCAGCAGCGAACTAGTAGCACTTCTGTCGGCCAACATCGTCAACTTGCCTGGAGGCCCACCACAAGCAGGAGCATAGGCTGATGCTAGTGTAGGCTGGAGCACACCATTATAGGCCTGGCAGTAGCAGTAAAGAGGTGTACTGGTAGCCCAGGAGAGGGAGTGGGTGGACACTGATGTGTGGACTTGTTCTTCCAGAGTCCAGGGGCTCGAGTCCTCTCAGCACCCTCGTAAGCTCTGACCTCCAGACTTAAAGCTTGTTGTGTACATACCACTGCATGCCTAGAGGTTAGGAGCCCGCATCATTAGGAAGTGAATGGGGTCTTCTTGGGCTCTTTAATTTGCCCAAGCCTAATCAAGGTGATTAAGGAATAGCCAAATGGGGGGTTGCCATGTGGACTGAAATGTTGGGTTTGTAAGAGAGGTGTAAGAGTGGTCAAAGGGTGCACTTTTTCCCCCAAAAAGGGGGGAGGTAATTTTACAATTTTCGGACCTCCATATAACTTCTACATACAAGCTCTGATTTGAGCGGAGATTATAGATCCGTGATCTACGCATCAAGAGCTTTCCATAGATATGTTACATGATATGGTTTTGTCCGCTAGATTTTAAATTCTATTTTCCCCCCAAAATTCAAATTCGAATAAAGTAGCCGTTTTGAAGCTTCTAATTAGAAAACGTTTCTTCTTAAGAGAAAAGGTTTGACTCCTTAAACTGCCAAATAAAAGGGCCCAAGAAGCCTTCCATTAAGGTCCTAATGTGGTCATGATTTATCACTTATTATTATTTGTACTTTTCTAACTCTTTCTTCTAAAGGAAATTCACATGTGATCTTTTTCCAACTCCTGCTCCAGAGTGCACTTCACACTGGAAAGGCTATCCTTCAAAGTGAATGATTCATGATTTCACCTTGAAGGATAGCCTTTCACGTTGGAGCAAGACTATCCTTTCATGTGAAAGACTTTCCTTTCCCGTTGGAGCAAGATTATCCTTCAAAGTGAATGATTCGAATTTCACCTTGAAGGGTAGCCTTTCCGATTGGAGCAGTGTTGATTTTTTGGTGCCTGTTTTGAGAATTTTTGGATGGCCAAAGTAAAATTTCTCCCTTGAAAAATGGGCCAAATGGCCATCAAATGGGTTATAAGCTTATTTGTAGTTTTCTAATTTTTACTTGTGTAAGGAGTCACAAATATTCACATCTGATCTTTTTCCACCTTAGATGCCCCCCACATGTAGGGGGTAACAATTATAAAAACAGAGATTTGATTTTTCACTCTTTATTTCCATGCTCAGCACTATTAATGAGGTGTTACGTTTCATCTAAAAGCTAACTGCACCTCTTTGAGGTGGTGCAGTTATTTGAGGGAAGGGGGGTGGCCCTCCAACAGTTACCCCCGCTCGCGGATGCCCCTTGAGGAGAAGGAAAGCATGGGATGATCGACATGGGAAAAATAAGGTGTTCAAATAGGGAGACCAAGTCTTTTCTTTCAATTCCAAACTCTAAACCGGTTTTGCAGGCTCATCAAGTAATGAGTAGCGTGGGACACAACCATTACCCAAAGAAGGAGGAAGAGTGCCAAGAAAATAAAAGAAAAAGAAGAAAAAGGGTGGAAAGAAGGAAAATGCAAGAGTGTCAAACTGATGATCAAAAATCTTATAGTGAAATTAAGGATCAACAAAATCACGACTCCTCATTAAGTGACCTCAAAGCAGGTGTGAACCCTAGAAGAGATGTGAAACCTAGAGTTCTGAAGTGTATATAGCTCAAGAATGCAATGTTGTTTGGTTAGCTTGTGTGAGCATTCTATTGAGCACCCATTGTGAGAGCACTCTTGAGCTCCAAGCTTCCATAGCTTGTGCATGCCAATTGAGAGCTTAGCTATGGCGTTCTAGAGCTCCAAGCCACTCTCCTCCTTATTCCTTCACTACTATGTATCTATTGAGCTCAAGCTACTCTATGCTTGAAGCCCACACTTAATGGAAAGTTCATTCTCTTTCTCTCTTATTTAAATCTTCTTAATTAGTTTTGATTTGTGTTGAAGTAGCTTAAGTCATTTACTTAATTAGTCTGTGTGTGTAGCTATTATGTAGGCTTTGAGTAGATAAACCCGAATTCCTTTCTCCATTTTGCTTGCTTGAGCTTTGAATCAATTGTGGGTTTGAGTGATTAGTATTAATTAGCTAGTAAATTATGTAGAAGTGCTATGTTGCTTGCACATTGAATGGTTTGGTTTGCTTGCAGTTATTTGAGGGAAGGGGGGGTGACCCTCCAATGGTTACCCCCCGCCCGTGGATGCCCCCTCTTATTTATGTTAGGACATTCACATGTTCAAGATAAAAGGGCTATGTAAACATCTTTATTATGGCTAGTGGCTACAAAATAGAGATTGACTTAGAAGTGCTATGTTGCTTGCACATTGAATGGTTTGGTTTGCTTGCAGTTATTTGAGGGAAGGGGGGGGGGTGACCCTCCAATGGTTACCCCCCGCCCATGGATGCCCCCTCTTATTTATGTTAGGACATTCACATGTTCAAGATAAAAGGGCTATGTAAACATCTTTATTATGGCTAGTGGCTACAAAATAGAGATTGACTTAGAACTGCTATGTTACTTGCACATTGAATGGTTTGGTTTGCTTGCAGTTATTTGAGGGAAGGGGGGGTGACCCTCCAATGGTTACCCCCCGCCCGTGGATGCCCCCTCTTATTTATGTTAGGACATTCACATGTTCAAGATAAAAGGGCTATGTGAACATCTTTATTATGGCTAGTGGCTACAAAATAGAGATTGACTTAGTTCATTAAAACATAACTTTTTTTTCTCTGGCACATTCAAAATTAGCAGATGTGAGTGGCCCACGAGGACCATCACGTGCTTGTTTAGGCTTCCTAGCCTCTTGAGGGTTTGGTGAAACATGTCTCCTCTTGTTTCCCTTGAAACAAGAGGTTGAACGTCTATGCCAACTGTTCCTAGCAAGAAAAACCTATCCCTTCTTCTATTGATCATCATCATAGGTCTAAGCATACTTGATGGTGTCTTCCAAGGTCTTCAGGGACTGTCTTGACATGAAGTTGATATTCTTTATCAAGACCCCCAATAAAATCTCGCATCTTCTAAAATTCATCCAGACCTTCAAGATTAATAATAATCTCCCTATACGTGGAGATGTACTGAGTGAGAGAGAGGCCAGTCATATGGCATACAACCCAAGCACCCCAATTCTTAGCCTGTTTGTTGTTAGGTAAGAATTCCTTGGAGAAAAATTCTTGAAACTCGTTCCAAGACATGGGACGAGCAAAGAGAGGAAAAGTCATCCACCACTTATAGGGCTTGCCTTTAATTGATAGACTATCTTCTACATTTGTCTTATTGTCAGGCGTGGTTCTTAGCCGATGTATATCACCCCACTTGTGCAAAAAGATGTGAGTTTGATTCTTAGCCGATGTATATCACCCCACTTGTGAAGGAGAGAGCTCTAGCCTTGAAATGCCTCAAAAAAAATGAGTCCTTTTGCTTGTTTATATAGGAAATGGGAGAGCTCATGCCTTGCAGGACCTGCTAAATTCAGAAATAGCAGCATGTGGGTCCAAAAGGCACCTTCTCTCACCTTCTCTCCTCCTCTCCACCTCTGGGCTTATGTGGCACTCCTTGATCAGCTGGCTAAGCATGTATTTTATCCCTTTCATTGATTTTTTATTTTTTTATGAGTTCCCGGCAAGGTATGGCTCGTATGCAGTGACTACGGCTAGCGGGAGTGATAATTTAATTTCAAAAAGTGTGGGAATTTAAGAAAAATTAAGCTGCTCAGCTTCTATGGTCACCTCGTCACTCACCTCGTCACCCTAGCTTAATCTACCGGCTATATTTAAAAGATATAGCGGCTATGTTAATTTATTTTTTGCCTCTAAAAGTTCTTGTAAATCTGCATGGATTTAGATTTATGTATTAACTGAAATAATTTAGTAAGTTTAGTGGAGACTAAGCAATGGCGACTTTGATTGATGACCTTAAAAGGGTTTCGTAAATCTGCTCCTGAGTTGCTTAATTCTGGCCAAAAATAAAATGGTCCTATTTTAGGGCTATAATTTAGGGAAAAAAAATTATTGGCCCGAATGTCTTTTTGGCCTACTTTGGGGACCTAATCCAGCAATGAAAATTTCTATAAAATTTTCCTAAAAATAGGAATTTTTTTTACTGGATCAAGCTCAGGTTGGGTCTTCAAGGAGTAACGTCGGTGACCAGAGTTATGGTCCTAGGGTAACGGAACAATAGATACACCCTTTTCAGAATTTTTAAAGAAGAATTTACAAAGATATGACTGAAGAATTTCTTAAAGGACGGAACATTACATCCTCCCCAACTTGAAAGATTCAAGATGTCCTCATCTCGAGAACAACTTAGGGTAATCCTTAAGTAGGGATGATTCATCTTCCCAGGTGGCATCCTCAAGGGGAGAATCCTGCCATTGGATAAGATGTTTGTTGATTGTTCTATTCCGAAGATTCTTTTCTCTTGATTCCAGAATCCTTTTAGGTTGAAGATCTAGGGTATTCTTAGTAGTCATTACAATTTGATCATCATTAAGAACATGATCTGGGCTAGGAATATAGGGTTTCAAAAGACTTACATGGAAAACATTGTGAGCTTTAAGATGGGAGGGAAGATCTAACTTGTAAGCTTGAGTTCCTACACTGTTAACTATCGCATAAGGTCCACACAATATCGGGGACTAAGCTTCTTATACTTCCCTAAGGAAAGAGTACTCCTCGTGACGTGGTTGCCAATCTACCTTACTTCCCTTCTTCAAAAGGTTTGCTAGAGGAGCAGTGATGAGAGCATAATTGCAGATGAAATACTACCCTGTAATGCCTAAAAATCCTCTGGTCTCACTTACTAACTTAGGTTGAGGCCATTCTACTATGTCTTTAACCTTAGCAGGATCAATTGGGATTCCTTCTTGGGACACTATGAAACCCAAGTATTCAATCTGTGGGGTAAAGAACATACATTTGCTGTCATCAAATTGTATTTTGAGAAGCTTCACAGGACTTTCTCTCTTTAAAAAGGGGCCATTCTAGAGAGAGAGGGCAAAGGAAAGCTAATGTTACGCAAGGGGATATATTTGAGCATCCTTAAATGCTAAAAAGAAATATAAACCTTTACAAGTGCATAAAATAAGTTACTAGCTTTTAAACGGATATTATCTCACTAGAAATGTGTAATTTCTAGAGAGAGAATGTTAACTAAAGCTAATGGTAAATGAGCAAGAGGTGCATTCAGGCAATAGGAGGTGCCTACAAGTGGATGCTACTTCAAAATTGCAAAGAACAAGTTTCTAGGATTTCATCATGATTTTCGGGAGATCCAACGAATTCCCAAGAGACCCAAAACGGGCAAATATGGCTTGCGGGACATGGTAGGAGGTGGAAAGGGAGCCAAGGAAGGAAAGGGGGCCATGAGGTGGTGTGTGGGGGGGCTAAGGTGTCACCTACACACACTTCAAGAAGGCGCCTCCTTGATGGGAAGGGAAAGGGGGCCACATGTCTCTCTCTCTCTACCGTGCATGCACAAATGCAAGCAAACGGCATGATTCCTCAAGTTCACGAAGAGACATGTCTAGAGAAGGTCAAAAGTCTTCTCCCACAAGGAGAAGAAGATCTATCTCTATGACAAACCCAAGGCTTCAAAGAAGGGAGCGTCATCGAAGAGATGATGATGAAGATTATGAAGCGCGGGACATAGAGGAGAAGGTGGACAGTCTTGGTGGGCACTCTGACGATGATGTGCCACCAAGATGAAGGCATCCAAGAAGGTCTCCTTCTCCTGCCTCGAAGAGAAGACAACCAAGCCCAAGTTACTCTCCTTCTCTTTCAAGTGAAGGGAGTAGCGATAGAAGGCACCAACAAAGGAGGAGGAAGAGGTCTCCAACACCTCCCTCTTCACCCTCATATTCATCAAGTTCTGATGCGGGTACATGAGAAGCTATGCACAAAAGAAAAAAGCATAGGCGTGTACACGCTTCATGGAAAAGGTCCCGAAAACCAGAAAAGTTCAAAGAAGGAGGGAAAAATGTCACTTTTCTCTCCTACGAGGGGACTTATGGAGCTACAGATAGAATCTTAGGATTCATTCAGCAGTTCAACTCATCCTTTGGAGGGGAACGCTTCCAAGAGCGTTCAAAGCTGAGGCACGTCCCCATGTATTTCACCAAGTCGGTGGGCTAGCCTTTGCACGCAAGGTATAGCTCCCAGGACTCGGAAAGATTGTCGACTAGCCATCAAGGATCAATTCCTCATTGATGAGGCTGAAGATGATGTCCTCATGACATGGAGGAGCTTGAAGCTGGAACAAGGTAAGACTGTCCGCGCTATGTGGACAAGTTTTGGGTTGCTCATCTCAAAGCTACGGTCTTCAAGAAGATAGAGTTTGCCGAGCAGAAGCAACAATTTAGCATAGGGCTCCCCGAGGACATGAAGGCATATGTCAATGCCCAGAAGCCTAAAAGTGTCTCAGCCCTTATTCACCATACCTTGGTAGCAACCAAAATCTTTAAACATGCTACAAGCGTGGAGAACAAGGGGCCACAAAAAGATAAAGGCCAAACAATCACACAAACCCTCGTTTTCTAACAAGAAGAAAGACAAGAAGAAGAAGGACAAAGGCTACAAGGGTAACAACCGTATCTCTAACGAGGAGATGGAATGCTAACAAGTGCTTCAAGTGTGGGGAAAGAGGTCATCCTTATAGAGCTTGTCCTAACAAGACAGCTAACAAGGATTACCCCCAAGCCCCACAAGCAACGATGGTTCTCACAGACCACATGCATGACAAAGAGGAATCACGTCTCTTGTATGCATGGGGTAAGGTTCGTGACCAAGATAGTCTCATTCTCTTTTACCCAGGCTCAACTCACAACTTCATTTCAACGGAGTTAGCCGCCAAGCTGGGCATACATGAACATGAGATGGGTTATGCACTTGATGCGGAAGGAGCTTTTATCGGCCAAAAGGTTCCAGTCACTCCTTTGATTGGAAAGCTTTGCATCCATGTGCAAGGGTATGTTGCTCAGGAGGATTTCTTTATCTCTCCTCTTCAACATCAAAATGTCATACTTGGAATGCCATGGTTTCATAACACGAGGGCTAAGCTTAGTCTCCCTGATAGAGTTCTCTCTTTCAAGCACTATGGTAGAGATATTAGCTTAAAAGTAGATGAGAAGGGACGACACACAATCCCTATTGTATCTCAAGTTTCTTTACAAAAATCAATAAAGTCCTATGTTTCTGCGTACTTGATTTTTGTCAAAGACTCATCTAAAAGTGCTAATGTTTCAACATCTGAATCAAGCTACTCATGTGAAGAAGAAGTAAATTTAAAAGCATTTCTTAATGAGTTTTCAGATTGTTTTACGGACTCTATCCCAGGAGAGCTACCTCCTTCAAGAGGAGAAGATGACCATAGGATTAAGCTTATCCTAGGTGTATCACCACCTAATAATCCTCCCTATAGGGTCTCTCTTGCCCAACAAGAGGAGATCATGACTCAAGTGGATGAGCTTGTGGAGAAAGGGATGGTGCAACCAAGCTCATCTCCTTTTTGCTCCACCAGTGTTATTAGTGCAAAAGAAAGATGGTACATACCGTATGTTTGTGGACTATAGAGCACTAAACAAGAACACTATTAGGAATCGTTTTCCAGTCCCAAGAATAGAAGATCTATTTGATAAGCTTCAAGGGTCTTCCTACTTTAGTAGGATAGATCTCAAGAGTGGTTATCATCAGATACGTATTGTGCAGTAGGACATGCATAAGACTAGATTCTGAACTATGTTTGGTCTATATGAGTTTGTTGTGATGCCTTTTGGACTCACAAATGCACCAGCCACATTCAATAGAATGATGGAATGTATTTTTCATAAGCACCACGCATACACAGGGGTATTCTTTGATGATATCATAGTCTACTCCAAGACCATGGAAGAACATAAGAGCCATTTAAGGGCTGTTTTTCAAGAGTTAAAGGACAACAAGTTGTTCATTAATGGTAAGAAGAGTGAATTCTTTTTACAAGAGATTCGATACTTGGGTCATATTATCTCTAAAGATGGTATCCATATGGATCCTTAAAAGTTAAAGATAATAGAAGATTGGAATCTACATGAAGTAAGAAGTTTCATTGGAATGTGCTCCTATTATAGAAGATTTTTTGAATAATTTTCTATTATAGTTGGACCACTACATGATTTGACTAAGAAGAAGGTCAAATTCCAATGGGCATCTAAAGAAAACGAGGCTTTTATGAAGCTAAAAGAGAAGCTAATGTCACGTTTAGTGCTAGTGCTTTTGGATCTCACTAAGCCTTTTGAGGTCCATTGTGATGCATGTGGTGACTGCTTGGGTGCCGTGCTTTTACAAGAAGGGAATTCCATAGCATATGAAAGTCGCCGCTTACTCCCACAAGAGAGGGTGCTAGGAATCTATGAGAAAGAGTTACTTGTAGTAATGCATGCTCTAGACTCATGGAAGCACTATTTACTTGGTAATCCTTTCATCATTTGAACGGATCATCAAAGCCTCAAGTACTTCACGATGCAAACAAAGTTGTCTGACAAGCAAATGAGGTGGGAAAATTTCCTTTCACAGTTTCATTTTCATATTGCTCACATTCCTGGCAAGCACAACTTAGTAGTAGATGCTCTCTCATGAAGACCAAGGGTAAATTCTATATCAATAGCACATCACAATGATCTATCCAGCATAATAGATGCATATGCTACTGATCCAGATTTTGCCAATGCCATGTCTGCTTTAGCCATTGGGAAGACACAAGATCCATTCATGTTAAAAGATGGATTTCTTCTCTATGACTCAAAGCTATGTGTTACACAAGGTTTGAGAGAAAAGGTTATGCTAGAATCCCATGCTCCTCCTTATGT
This sequence comes from Cibotium barometz, assembly GCF_041138505.1. Lineage (NCBI taxonomy): Eukaryota > Viridiplantae > Streptophyta > Polypodiopsida > Cyatheales > Cibotiaceae > Cibotium > Cibotium barometz. The sequence goes on from NC_141084.1 coordinate 43,452,903, forward strand.
AGGACATCATGGTATTCAAGCAACAACAAGTGCTATAGAGACATACTTCTATTGGCCGTCAATGAACAAAGACATACAAGCTTATGTTTCACAATGCTTGACGTGCCAAAAAGTGAAGTATGATAGAGGGAAGCAACCAAGGTTGCTACAGCCATTGCCAATACCAGATGCTCCTTGTTGGGAGAGTATTTCTATGGATTTTATTTTTGTGCTACCAAAATCTATCCATGGTAATACAGGTATTTGGACGATAGTGGACAGGTTTAGCAAACAAGCACATTTTATACCTGTCAAAAAGACTATTAAGGCACCCCATATGGCTACTCTATTTATCTCACAGATATTTAAGTATCATGGCTTGCCAAAGTCAATAGTCTCAGATAGAGATCCTCGCATATCGAGTCTCTTTTGGCAAGGACTATTTGAGAACATGGGTACAAGGTTAGACTTCTCATCAGCCTATCATCCTCAAACGGATGGGCAAAGTGAGGTAGTCAATTCCATTGTGTTGGATCTACTCAGAAACTATGTTAATGATGTAGACCATGACAATCAATGGGAAAAGTACCTACCCTTAGTGGAGTATGCATATAACAATACGATGCATTGCTCTACGGGAAAGTCTCCCTTTGAGATCATTAAAGGTAGACCAAAAGTTTCCCCAATCTTGAAAATGCATCAAAACAAATTCGCCCGCAGATGAATATGTGCGTGATCTTTAAACATCATTTGAGAAGATAAAAGGTGCTATTAAGGCATCTCAAGAAAATCAGAAGAGTGCTGCTGTGACAAGCATAGAAGATCCCTTGAGTTCAAGGAAGATGACTGGGTCTTGCTCAAGTTTCCCAAGGCTCGCCTATGGCAAACCACAGGAAAAGATTGGCAAGGAATGTAGTCAGGTCACCACCAAAAGTATTATGCAAAGTTAGCACGTTGCTACTATGGTTCATTTCAGATTCTGGAAAGGATAAATGAAATAGCTTATAGGCTAAAGTTGCCAGATCATTCGCATATTCATAATGCCTTCCAGGTAAGCTTGTTAAAGATCTATAAGGGTACTCCTCCTATGGAGCCTATTATGGAAGACCCACTAGAATTTGATGAGCTAGAGGAAATTCTCCAACCAAAGAGTATCCTTAGACACAAAGATAAGCTGCTACGAAATGTTAAGGTGCTGCGTAAGTATTTAGTTAAGTTTAAGAATTATTCTTTTGATGATGTTGCTAATTGGATGGTTGAGCGGCAGCTTAAGGACTCAATGAAACTTGTAAATGCTTATAACCAACTTGAGGGTCTAAAATACACGACAAGTATGTAAAACAAAGGTAATGAAGTAAGGGTTCTCTCTACTCTTTTGTCTTCATTATGTTCTTCAATGTTTTAGAAGTACATGCATGTATGAGGGACAGGCTTGCGGCGGTAGCTTTGTCTCTCAAGCACAAATAGACTAGCAATCTATTGTGGAAAGGCGTTTTAAGTGCTACCATGTGTTACACGCTTGCGGCAGCTATGTCTCCCAAGTACCAAGTAGACTAAGTCTATTGTGGAATGGTGTAATTTAGCTAAAAGTGGATCCAAAGCAAAATGTTAAAATGTTAAGGCCTTTCCTTAAATACATGCATAGTCGAGCATGACTATGATTTAAGGGCAAGGTGATGTCATCAAATTATATTTTAATGAGCTTCACAAGACTTTCTCTCTCTAAAAAGGGGCCATTCCAGAGAGAGAGGGAAAAGGAAAGCTAATGTTATGCAAGGGGATATATTTGAGCATCCTTAAATGCTAAAAAGAAATATAAACCTTTACAAGTGCAGAAAATAAGTTACTAGCTTTTAAACGGATATTATCTCACTAGAAATGTGTAACTTCTGGAGACATAATGTTAATTAAAGCTAATGGTAAATGTGCAGGAGGTGCATTCAGGCAATAGGAGGTGCCTACAAGTGGATGCTACTTCAAAAGTGCAAAGAATAAGTTTCTAGGATTTCATCATGATTTTCGGGAAATCCAACGGATTCCCGGGAGACCCAAAACAGGCAAATATGGCTTACGGGACACGGTAGGAGGTGGAACGGGAGCCAAGGCAGGAAAGGGGGGCATGAGGTGGTGTGTGAGGGGGCTAAGGTGTCACCTACACACACTTCAAGAAGGCGCCTCCTTGATGGGAAGGGAAAGGGGGCCACATGTCTCTCTCTCTCTCTCTACCTGCTATTCCCAGGAATGCTAACTCACTCTCTCCCTCATCTTTGGAAAAACGTGATCTTGATGGAAGGCTCTCTCTCTCATGCTTGCTCACATGGTAGTGTGTAGGGGACTGAAATGAGAGCTCTTTTAATTCTCTACATGTTCCAACACTCTCTCTCTAGTATCCATAGCTTGCTTATGCTACTCTCCTTGGTAGCTACTATGATACTTAGTGTATGAAGCTTCCACGAAAGCTTGCTCATCATCTACATGAACTCTACTCCTTTTCTCTGGAAGTTCTCTTTTATCTCGTGGTAATTGAGGGCTTGAGAAGAGGAGAACGGTTGCAAGAAGCTCCCTAAAGCCAACAAGTTGCTTGGGTTATGGAGATCCTACACTCCATGGTCCTAAACATGTATTATGGCCAAGATATGTTTCATAAACAAGCTTAGGCAAAAGATTAATACAAAGCCTTTTGAGAGGGGGGGTGGCCTCCAAAAATTGGCCCCTCAATACATGTCATGTTCTCTTTTTGTTGATGGTCTAATTGATGCTAACCATGCTATGCTAAAGAATAACCTATCTAAGTAAATTGATTTGCTACAATTGTTATGCATATTCACACAAGCTATTGTCATAATTAAGAACAATTAATAAGAGCTAAATCATTTACGTTAACATTGGTATCAGAGCAAGAAGGCTTTTCTCTCTTTCTTAAGAGAGAAGCGGTCCTTAAGTATTCCATGAACGGTAGGCTCTCTTTGAATGGTAGGTTCTCTTTGAAATTAAAGTAGGAAGAAAAGGGAGCGATTATCTTCATCTTGTTGCTTTGGTAATTAGAGGGAGCTCTTAGCTTAATGATGCACCCTCGCAGGGTACTTATGGTTTTAGCATCATTGAGTAGGAGGTAAGCCTTTGAAAACCAAACCTCTGAGAAGTCGCACTGTTAGCCCCTCTCTTCGGGTGGTTGCAAGATGAGGTTATCTAGTTTCATGTCGTGGGCGCCCTTGGCTTTAGCTGAAAAACAGGCATTTTTTCAAGAAGAATAGCCAATCTCTCATAGTTAGCCAAGGAGTTTCACTTCAAGGTCTTCTAATGAAACATCATATGCAAAGTTGGGCACCTAAAACTATAATCTGATCGAATATCCTATAATTGCAAATCCCCTTTTCTTTGGGAACCAAGTTTGTATACAGGCCCTGTCCTAGGTTTAGATAGGTATAGTGAATGTGAGTAAATTGCCTATAACTTTTACATTATTACTCATACGATGTTCCCACTTTGCATATCACAAATAAAAATAACATAGAGCTTAACTTGATTTATTGAGTAATTTTTGATGTGTTCTACTATTTTCTATATTATTTAAAAGATATTAGAATTGTTAAAAAATATACTATTTTATCCTCCCACCACATCTACCATTTAAAATGCTCAAATTGTATGGATCTAGTGATGATTAGATTGGAAAAGATTAGTATAATGTGGGTATAAGATAAAATTACAAATCTAACGGTTTGATTTTTGTAGATTTACTTTGGAAAATTTATTATGACTGTCAGAGGCCCATTAAATCAATAGTAATTTAATTCTAGAAAATTAAATATTGAATCTTTCAACCTAAAAACTCAAGGGATCAATACTCTTGTTGCCATGAATTTATTAAAAAAAATTTGGCTTGATTTGAGTATGGGAAGGTCCATTTTCAATCCTCCCAAGTGAAAATTCCCATATTGTGTCCACTCTCCCCTTTTCAAGTCTAAAACCAATCCTAGTTAGGTTTGGAAATCTAGGCTTGGTAAACTTCATAGCTTAGGTTTCATTCCATGTGTGAGGCTTGGGTAGGCCCAAACCTTATATATGCATGCCACTTTATGTCCACGTGAGCATCGAGAGGATCCACATAAGCAGCTTGCCACCTCAGCTTGCCACCTCCACCCTCCATGTCAACATGGTCAACCTAGTTGACTCCCCACCTCATCATCCTAGTCATCATTAATGCCACATCATCTTGCCACCTTTGCATGCCACCTCGCACATGGTGACATGGCATGCCACATCATGGAATTGCCACATCAACCATAATAGTGCCACATGTCAAGAGAATGCCACGTGTCATGCACGCTTGTGACACGGATCTCCTTCCCACCTCCCCTCTTTTTTCAAAAACATATTTTTGGAAAAGTTAATTTAGTAATTTAGAGAAATAGAATATAGAAATTTAAATAATAAAATATATGTAACTTATTAAATAAAAGAATTTAAAATCACTAATTTTAAAGGATTATATTTTGGGATTAGATCAATAAAAATATTATTAAAGATCATATTATTAATTTAAAAAAAATAAATTTTTTATTTTTATATTTCTTGAAAATTTTTTATGTAGAATAAACCTTTGAATAAAATTTGAAAAAAATACTTTATTTAAAAAAAGCAGTTATATAATTATAAAATAAAAGATTTCTTTAAAGATATATTTATATATCTAGTAATGATAAATATTTAGACTTGTTAATAAATATTATAAATAATATTAATTTTTCAGTGGATAATAGTTTATCTTTAATTATCTTTATGTTTATCTTAGTTATCCAATCAATCTTAGATAGGAAATCCAGTGAGATTTGAAGTGGATAACCTATTTTTCCTATATAATCACACATCTCTAGTACTATCCCACACTTATCTGTAGTACTATCCCATCATTAAGCCTTTATAATATTTTCTCTCTTAGCTTCCTTGAGAATGGGTTCTCAAAGTCGTAGGAGTCGGAAACGTGATAGGACTAGACTCGCCCCCATCCACCAAGTTCAAGAGGAGGAGAGGAGAAGGGTAGCTCGTGAGAGAAACAGAGAGTGGAGAGCACGTCAACGAGCAACACCTTCCGTTGGCGATGATCCAAGCCTTGCTCCTCCTCTTCCACTTCCTCTCCCTCCGCCCTCTTCCCCCCCACTACCCCTTAGTTTAGATAATCCACATGAACCCGCCCTTCTTGAGTCCTCTCTTCTACAAGAACCCACCCCCCCTCCTTTGGGCGCCCTTCGTGTGGATAGGAAAGAACTATCAAAGTCAGGGGCACATCGTCGTGCCCATGCAATCTTCCAATCCTATTTCAAAGACCTCACGTCTTCATCACAGGCATGTGTGCTTGATGCTTTGATTGATCTGCCCAACATGGCCAACTGCAGGGCGCTTTTCGACATTGGAGGTCAAAGAGAGAGGAGAGCTGGCATGGCGGTGCTACAAAGTGTTCGTCATTCCTATATAGTTAACAAGAAGAGGAACTCTGCAGACGCTTTGGCTGCTCGACGGGCTATTGTGGCAGCCATAAGTAGCTCCCAAATGAAGGGTAAGGTTAGTGCCACATCTCGCATCCTTTCCATAGCACCACACGCACTTAGAGTTGGGTCTATTAGGCGACAAAGTTTAGATGCCAATGAGGTTGGTGCTATGTGGGCGAGTAGTGGTCATGTAGCTAGGCATGATCGCCTACTAGATGAAACCACTAGAACCTTGATAGAAAGTTTTTGGGAGGAGAATTGTCGTGCATCGCCAGTTTTCAAGAAAGCTTTGCGTAAGAGAGTGACAAGAGGAGTGTTCATTGAGCACGGTGCTTGCTTTCTTGAAATGTCCCAAACTGAGTTGTATTCTCAGTTTGTGGCTTCGTATCCAGAGCTTAAAATTGGGCAAAGGTCATTTGAGGGGTGTAAGCCTTGGTTTGTGAGGTACTCACGTCAGCGTGACACATGTTGTTGTCGCTACCATGTTGAGTTCAAACTTTTTTATGATGTGTTCCGTTCTCTTAGTGGGCATAGAGAGTTGCCTCATAGTCCACGTGATTTCATCCACTCTCTTTTGTGTGCACGCACGGAGGATGCCCAGTTCCATAGGATGCCTTGTGTGGAGAGCAATTGCACATCATGTGGTTCACTTGCACATCTACAGATGGTAGATCTTGATGCAAGTGACCAAGAGATAGTGGCATGGCAACGTTATGAGTATGTGACACACCAGCTCCAGAGTGGTGGACAGTCCAGGAAGCTGCAGCTCGTGGACAAACATACACCACGTTGTCACTTCACAGCCACATTTAGGGAGCAGATCTACCCCTACATACGGCACAGTCATTGTGCCAAGTGGCAGGATCGTCAGTTCCGAGCATGCCTAGCAGAGTTTCCTATTGGTGTGGTCGTCTCTGTGATTGATTTTGCAGAGAACTACACTTTCACACCTTTTCAGGAGATACAATCTGAGTATTACTTCTCAGAGCAGGTAATGGTTATATTTTGTAATATTTGTTTTATGTTTGAGCTACATTACTTAATTGATTTTTTGTGTCCTAAACGTATGTATTGCTTACCTCACCAGGTTGCTATTTTGGTCCACATTAGCTATCGACATGCAGAGGCTCATGTAGATGGGATAGCGAGTACCGCCGAGACCCGTGTCATTATTCGAGAGTATCATTTCTATATCAGTGATGATCGTTCACATGATGCACATTTTGTGCAACACTGTTTTCGTCTCCATGACGATTTTTTAGGAGATTGTGGGATCAGACATGTCCAGCGATGGGTTTGGTCGGATGGTTGTGGTGCACAGTTCAAGTCATCACGTCAATTCTATTGGCTCTACAGGTTGTACTTATGGCTTTCTTACATTTACAATTAAACTAAATTCACTAGAACATCTTAAAGAAAACAATAACTAAGACTATCTTTTATGGATTTATAGGTGGCATGTGCAGTCTAGTATCCCAGTGATTTGGTCATTCTTTGAGACTGGTCACGGGAAGGGTGAGCATGATGGTGCAGGCGCGTGTGTGAAACGTGCCTTGAGGCGTCATCAGCTGCGACAGGATGCTCAGCGGTTCAGAGATGCGGGCCACGTAGTCGAGTGGTGGTCCCAACATTTGTGTGGGAGTGCAGCATCATCGTACCCCAAACGTGATGCTCGGATTGTCAGGAGATTTTTTTGGCATGTGGATGGTGGCACGATTGACCGTAGAGCCTCCCATGATTGTGACACAGTACCTGGCACCTTGGGCTTACATTCCATCAGGAGCACGTGCATGGTGGCCCCCATGATTTACACACGATGGTTTGCATGCTTCTGTGGAGCATGTATGGATGGCGATTGGTCACATTGTGCCTCGAGAGGATGGGCAGATGCATGGATACAGACATTCCTCTCCCCCGAGCATCCTTCACATCCACCAGTGGTGTCTGATGAGCACACAGGTCCTGCGTTCATGGTCAGTTATGATGACCTGACAGATTTGCTACAGGAGGGTGATGTATTTGCTGTTATTGCCAGTGAGGGAAATAGCGAGGGAGTAGACTACTATCTGATGAGTTGCACTAGGCCAAAGTGCATGCTTGACCAGGATACAGTGGATGATCATGGGTTTTCTTATGATGCCCATAGCATGATTGTGGCAGGCCGGTTCTACCAACAGATTCGACTTCATCGGGGGAGTCTTGAGTTCCAGCAGTGGAAGTGGGAGTTAGAGGCATTTCAGTTCTCTCATCTAGTGGTTGCTACCAGGCTCACTCTTGTTCGAGTACAGAGCCGAAAACACAGTTCTCACCCTCGTTTTCGGCTTCGAGTGGATGACCATGAGAGCATTCTAGAGCAGTTGAGAGCTAGAGAGGGTGCTGCTGACTAGATCTCTATCTTGATAGTGACTAAACTCAGACTAGCTGGGTTAGCTCACTTACATTGTACTTAGATTTTTGGGCAGTGACTAACCTCAGACTAGTTGGGGTAGCTCATTCTCATTCTGATGTACTTATTTGATGTTTATATCATTATGAGTTTTCTCATTATTGAGTATCATTACATTTTAGTTGATGTTCTTGATTTTATTATATTTTTTAACACTTTGGCTATCATATTGTTTGTTGAAAATCTCCATGCCATCGTACCCAAACATGCTCTGATGGGGACCAAACTTTGCAAGCATGGGGAGGGGACCCACCCCCACATGCTTGCAAAGTTTGGTCACAATCAGAGCATGTTTGGATTGGAAATTAGCGCCCTGTGCGGGTTTTTCAAGTCTCTTGGTGCTTAAGAGGCCATGGAAAATCTGGGCCTTCCCCATACCATCGTACCCAAACATGCTCCGATGGGGACCAAACTTTGCAAGCATGTGGGGGTGGGTCCTCCCCACATGCTTGCAAAGTTTGGTCACAATCAGAGCATGTTTGGATTGGCAATTGGCGCCCAGTGCGGGTTTTTCAAGTCTCTTGGTGCTTAAGAGGCCATGGAAAATCCGGGCCTTCCCCATACCATCGTACCCAAACATGCTCCGATGGGGACCAAACTTTGCAAGCATGTGGGGGTGGGTCCCCCCCACATGCTTACAAAGTTTGGTCCCCATCAGAGCATGTTTGGATTGGTAATTGTCGCCCAGTGCGGGATTTTCAAGTCTCTTGGTGCTTAAGAGGCCATGGAAAATCCGGGCCTTCCCCATACCATCGTACCCAAACATGCTCTGATTGTGACCAAACTTTGCAAGCATGTGGGGGTGGGTCCCCCCCACATGATTGCAAAGTTTGGTCCCCATCAGAGCATGTTTGCATTGGTAATTGGCGCCCAGTGCGGGTTTTTCAAGTCTCTTGGTGCTTAAGAGGCCATGGAAAATCCGGGCCTTCCCCATACCATCGTACCCAAACGTGCTCTGATTGTGACCAAACTTTGCAAGCATGTGGGGGGGACCCACCCCCACATGCTTGCAAAGTTTGGTCCCCATCGGAGCATGTTTGGGTACGATGGTATGGGGAAGGCCCGGATTTTCCATGGCCTCTTAAGCACCAAGAGACTTGAAAAACCCGCACTGGGCGCTAATTACCAATCCAAACATGCTCTGATGGGGACCAAACTTTGCAAGCATGTGGGGGGGACCCACCCCCACATGCTTGCAAAGTTTGGTCACAATCAGAGCATGTTTGGGTACGATGGTATGGGGAAGGCCCGGATTTTCCATGGCCTCTTAAGCACCAAGAGACTTGAAAAACCCGCACTGGGCGCCAATTACCAATCCAAACATGCTCTGATGGGGACCAAACTTTGCAAGCATGTGGGGGGGACCCACCCCCACATGCTTGCAAAGTTTGGTCCCCATCGGAGCATGTTTGGGTACGATGGTATGGGGAAGGCCCGGATTTTCCATGGCCTCTTAAGCACCAAGAGACTTGAAAAACCCGCACTGGGCGCTAATTACCAATCCAAACATGCTCTGATGGGGACCAAACTTTGCAAGGATGTGGGGGGGACCAACCCCCACATGCTTGCAAAGTTTGGTCACAATCAGAGCATGTTTGGGTACGATGGTATGGGGAAGGCCCGGATTTTCCATGGCCTCTTAAGCACCAAGAGACTTGAAAAACCCGCACTGGGCGCCAATTACCAATCCAAACATGCTCTGATTGTGACCAAACTTTGCAAGCATGTGGGGGGGACCCACCCCCACATGCTTGCAAAGTTTGGTCCCCATCGGAGCATGTTTGGGTACGATGGTATGGGGAAGGCCCGGATTTTCCATGGCCTCTTAAGCACCAAGAGACTTGAAAAACCCGCACTGGGTGCTAATTGCCAATCCAAACATGCTCTGATTGTGACCAAACTTTGCAAGCATGTGGGGGGGACCCACCCCCACATGCTTGCAAAGTTTGGTCCCCATCGGAGCATGTTTGGATACGATGGTATGGGGAAGGCCCGGATTTTCCATGGCCTCTTAAGCACCAAGAGACTTGAAAAACCCGCACTGGGCACCAATTACCAATCCAAACATGCTATGATTGTGACCAAACTTTGCAAGCATGGGGGGGAGACCCACCCCCACATGCTTGCAAAGTTTGGTTCCCATCGGAGCATGTTTGGGTACGATGGTATGGGGAAGGCTCGGATTTTCCATGGCCTCTTAAGCACCAAGAGACTTGAAAAACCCGCACTGGGCGTCAATTACCAATCCAAACATGTTCTGATTGTGACCAAACTTTGCAAGCATGTGGGGGTGGGTCCCCTCCCCATGCTTGCAAAGTTTGGTCCCCATCAGAGCATGTTTGGGTACGATGGCATGGAGATTTTCAACAAACAATATGATAGCCAAAGTGTTAAAAAATATAATAAAATCAAGAACATCAACTAAAATGTAATGATACTCAATAATGAGAAAACTCATAATGATATAAACATCAAATAAGTACATCAGAATGAAAATGAGCTACCCTAGCTAGTCTGAGGTTAGTCACTGCCCAAAAATCTAAGTACAATTTAAGTGAGCTAACCCAGCTAGTCTGAGTTTAGTCACTATCAACAGCAACCCAATCAAAATCGTCATCTCTAACTGCCGGTCGACGTGCGCGTCGAGGCTGCTGTGCATGTCGAGGAGGCTGTGCCGGCTGCGGGGGTCGTCGAATGTCTGCGGGGAGGTCTGCGTCAAAGGCAGGATCGTGAGCTGGTGCCGGTGTACTCGGGAGCTCACGAGTCCCAAAAGCTGCTATGGCCCTCTCTCTCTCTCTACGTCGTGCTAATGCAAGACGCCTCTGTCTGTAAACCCAAAATCTATAATCTGCAATGGTGCGTGTCTGCCACTCTGCTCGTGTAAGCTCCTCTGTTGTAAGGACACGCTGCTCATGAGAAGCAGCACTGCTGCTAGCACCATCACCCGTGCCACTAGGGCCAGCACCACCCACGCGCTCATATGCTGTCACCTGGCTCTCATGTAGGACTCTCTGGTAAGCGTCGAACTCATGTGAGCTCCACTCTATCTCAGGAGGCACCTCAGGCTCCTGGGCTCTATCGTCGAAGGCGTCGAGTCCCAAGTCCATAGCTGATGTAAAGTCGACAGGCCTGCTAGTCCTGGCATCTACTCGAACAAGGCCTGGGTGAAGATCATCGATGCCCAATACCCTGTACGTCGCTAGGTCGACGCGTGCACGGCAGGATGGGCATGCTGAGAACCGGACGAGCTCCTGGGTGATGCAAGACAAGTGGAAAATATGTCCACATCCCAGGGCATATCCTCCTGTAGTACTATCAATGTCCTCGATACATAAACAGCAGCACGCATCACGTAGGAAGGGTGGTGCATCCTGCGGGAGAGGTCGTTGAAAAACCTTTGTGACAGGCCGTGGATATAACGGTAGGTAAGGCACTGTCACGTCCGATGATCGACGATACTCTCGAACATGCAGCATCAGCTGCTCTGCCCTGTGCTGGGCAATCTGCTCCATAATCTGATGATGCTGTGCCTCAGCTCTGGAGCTCTCTACCTCGGTCCGAGCCTACGCAAAAAAGTAAAGCATTAAAATAATTGATTAGTCTCTCATTAGGTATTACTTAAAGAAATTTATAACTTAGGACCTTAATTATAACTCTTTTACGTGCAAGAGAAACCTACCTGCTGGATGTCGGACTCTCTCAGATGCTGTGCCTCTGCAGTAGCTGCCTCTGCCATCTGTAATGCAGCTCGGAGGCGGTCAATCTCCGCTCTCACCTCTACTAACTCCTGAGTGAGCCTCTGAGTGGTAGGTGTGGAAACCTGCGTGACACAATCAACCATGCTGCTCATGTAAAAATATAGAAAAGTACATATAAACATGAAGATAAATGACCAAAAAAACTTAAGACGTAATATATATGTAAATACCTCCACATCTGTCATCGGTATAGATCGTGAGAATAGGCGCACCACGTGCTGGATGCTCTCCGTGGTACTCCGTACGTCAATGCCGACCTGCGTGCCAAGAGCCTCTACTGTCGACAATGGCACAAATGAAGGATCTGTGGTAGGTGCTACACGAAGGGCTGGTGGAGGCCGCCTACCCTGGTCCTGGAGACGGCCTCGGCCAGCACCACCACCCGGACAATGGCTGGTGTAATCGACCTCCTCCCCTAAGACAAACTCCGCATATAACTGCTTTGCGAAGTATATGGGAATCTGGCGGTTGTTCGGCATCCTCCCATATGCGGCAACATATCGACTATAGATATGTGCCGCCATACGAGGATGCGAACACCGCGAAATAGTGAGGGGCTTGCCTGCCCCAGGCCTCATCCCACGACTATCGAGGAAAAGATCTAGGTAAGCCCCATCCCTAATAGGAGCAAGATCACAGACCTCACGATATGTCAGGCCATGTGACACAGGAGCAGCGCGATGGTGGGCTATCCACTCATCTACATAAACAATATCGTGAAGGCTACGAAGGGACGCAAGCATCGCCTCCAAGTCTGCCACGATATGTAATGTAGACGGAGTGTCTCTAGCACTCCTACGGATAGCCGCTAACTCGCGGTCTATCTCCGCGATGAGGTCCGCAATAGATGAGCGGCCCTCCTCGTGGCCCTCCATGCTAAAACCTAAGCCAAATGTGAAGGGTCCAATGTGAAGGGTCTAATGTGAAGGGTCTAATTCTTAGTGCTAAGTAGCACTAATGAAGCTAAAAACAAAGCTAATGGGCTCACTAATACTAATCCAAATCAAGAGAGCAAGGAGAGTGAAAACGACTTGTGAAAATGAGGCAAAAAAAAAGTTTTCCAGTTTTATAACCTCGATCGAGGTTCGGTAACATCATGCAATTTAGGGTTTGCAAGATTAACGCTCTGGATATTAGGGTTAGTGCAACATACGGCCAAGATACACACCTAATTCTAGGGTTGGGGAAGGATCGACGGCTGAGATTTGATATTACTATCTCGTTCGAGGTAAATGGACGGCCACGATTTAAAGGCATTACCACGACAAGGTATCTCGACGGTCAAGATTCATTATATACCTCGATCGAGATATTTAAACGGCCGAGATCGCATCTTCCAACGTACGTGAATGGACGGTATAGATTGCGTTTCCGTATCTCGATCGAGATAATTGGACGGTGGATATTGCATCTACGTATCTCGATCGAGATATTTGGACGGTGCAGATTGAATCTCTGTATCTCGATCGAGATATTTGGACGGCTGAGATTTGAACTCAGTATCTCGATCGAGATATGGGGACGGTGGAGATTGTATCCGATTACCTCGAACAATGAATGGTTGCGATTGGATGTAAATTTCTCGTTCGAGATACGTGGACGATGGAGATGTGCTAGTCAAATATGCCTACGGGGATACAGCGTGGCCTTGATGTGGATCCGAGTGGCATAGATATCTCGATCGAGATATTGTGGTGGCGGTGACATGTATTGGTGACATGGATGACGCCTAGAAACCCGGACCTGTAGCGTGGCATTAGTTGGCATCTCGATCGAGATATGTCGATTTAGGCTCGGGAGGCACGTGTCGTCTTTTAATTCGCGGCACTATCACGATCGAGGTACTCCGCCCGAGATGCATGGATGTCCCAATTTTAGAGAGAGTGAACGAAAGTGAGTACCCTCATCTTGCAACCACCCCTTCTATTTTAATTTAATTGAGAAACCCTCACCACGGGTGTGGGTACGGAGGATTTCCACCTTTTTCCTAAAAGAGGGTTTTTAAAATCCTAAGGAAGAAGGTAGACATGGCTGACCAACAAGACAAAACTCTTGATCTAAATGCTATTGATCTTGAGCAGGATGAAGCATCAAATGAAGGAATTAGGGCAATAAGGTATTGTGTGCGCAGAGGTTGAAAGAAGCTTATGGCAATCCAAACCTTCAAGCAGCCGTGCACGCACAAATGCAAGGAAACGGCTTGATTCCTCAAGTTCAAGAAAGAGAGAGCTTGCTCTCTAGAACGAGAGGAATCACCATGAAGAGACATGTCTAGAGAAGGTCAAAAGTCTTCTTCCACAAGGAGAAGAAGATCTATCTCTATGACAAACCCAAGGCTTCAAAGAAGGGAGCGTCATCAAAGAGATGATGATGAAGATTATGAAGCACGGGACATAGAGGAGAAGGTGGACAGTCTTGGGCACTCTGAGGATGATGTGCCACCAAGACGAAGGCGTCCAAGAAGGTCTCCTTCTCGTGCCTCGAAGAGAAGACAACCAAGCCCAAGTTGCTCTCCTTCTCTTTCAAGTGAAGGGAGTAGCGATAGAAGGCACCCGAGGTAAAGGAGGAGGAAGAGGTCTCCAACACCTCACTCTTCACCCTCATATTCATCAAGTTTTGTTGCGGGTACACCAAAAGCTATGCCCAAAAGAAAAAAGCATAGGTGTGTATAGGCTTCATGGAAAAGGTCCCCGAAACCAGAAAAGTTCAAAGGAGGGAAAAATGTAACTTTTCTCTCCTACAATGGGACTTATGGAGCTACGGATAGAATCTTAGGATTCATCTAGTAGTTCGACTCAGCCTTTGGAGGGGAATGCTTCCAAGAGCGCTCAAAGCTGAGGCACGCCGCGATGTATTTCACCAAGTCTACAAGGTAGCGATGGGCTAGCCTTTGCATGCAAGGCATAGCTCCCAGGACTTGGAAAGACTGTCGACTGGCCATCATGGATCAGTTCCTCACTAATGAGGCTGAAGATGATGTCCTCACGGCATGGAGGAGCTTGAAGCTTGAACAAGGGGAGACTGTCGAGCGCTATGTGGACAAGTTTTGGGATGCTCATCTCAAAGATACGGTCTTCAAGAAGATAGAGTTTGGTGACCAAAAGCAACAATTTAGTGCAGGGCTCCCCGAGGACATGAAGGCATATGTTTATGCCCAGAATCCTAAAAGTGTCTCGGCCCTTATTCACCATACCTTGGTAGCAACAACCAAAATCTTCAAACATGCTACAAGGGTGGAGAACAAGGGGCCACAAGAAGACAAAGGCCAAACGAGCACAAAGCCCGCTTATTCTAACAAGAAGAAAGAGGAGAAGAAGAAGGACAAAGGCTACAAGGGTAGCAACCGTCTCTCTAACGAGGTGATGGAACGCTATGGAAAGGAGAACAAGTGCTTCAAGTGTGGGGAAAAAGGTCATCCTTATAGAGCTTGTCCTAACAAGATAGCTAAGAGGGATAACCCCCAAGCCCCACAAGCAATGATGGTTCTCACAGACCACGTGCATGATAAAGAGGAATCACATCTCTTGTATGCATGGGGTAAGGTTCGTGACCAAGATAGTCTCATTCTGTTAGACCCAGGCTCAACTCACAACTTCATTTCAACAGAGTTAGCCGCCAAGCTGGGCATACATGAACATGAGATGGGTTATGCACTTGATGCGGAAGGAGCTTTTATCGGCCACTCCTTTGATTGGAAAGCTTTGCATCCATGTGCAAGGGTATGTTGCTCAGGAGGATTTCTTTATCTCTCCTCTTCAACATCAAGATGTCATACTTGGAATGCCATGGTTTCATAACATGAGGGCTAAGCTTAGTCTCCCTGATAGAGTTATCTCTTTCAAGCACTATGGTAGAGATATTAGCTTAAAAGTAGATGAGAAGTGACACACAATCCCTATTGTATCTCAAGTTTCTTTACAAAAATCAATAAAGTCCCCTGTTTCTGGGTACTTGATTTTTGTAAAAAAAGTGCTAATGTTTCAACATCTGAATCAAGCAACTCATGTGAAGAAGAAGTAAATTTAAAAGTATTTCTTAATGAGTTTTCATATTGTTTTACGGACTCTCTCCTAGGAGAGCTACCTCCTCCAAGAGGAGAAGATGACCATAAGATTGAGCTTATCCCAGTAGTATCACCACCTAATAAGCCTCCCTATAGGGTCTCTCTTGCCCAACAAGAGGAGATCATGACTCAAGTGAATGAGCTTGTGGAGAAAGGGATGGTGCAACCAAGCTCATCTCCTTTTTGCTCACCATTGTTATTAGTGCAAAAGAAAGATGGTAATACCATATGTGTGTGGACTATAGAGCACTAAACAAGAACACTATTAAGAATCATTTTCCGGTCCCAAGAATAGAAATTTTGTTTGATAAGCTTCAAGGGTCTTCCTAGTTTAGTAGGATAGATCTTAAGAGCGGTTATCATCAGATATGTATTGTGCTGGAGGACATTCATAAGACTGGATTCCGAACTACGTTTGGTCTATATGAGTTTGTTGTGATGCCTTTTGGACTCACAAATGCACCAGCCACATTCAATAGAATGATGGAATGTATTTTTTGTAAGCATCGCGCTTACACAGGGTATTCTCTGATGATATCATAGTCTACTCCAAGACATGGAAGAACATAAGAGCCATCTAAGGGCTCTTTTTCAAGAGTTAAAGGACAACAAATTGTTCATTAATGGTAAGAAGAGTGAATTCTTTTTACAAGAGATTCGATACTTGGGTCATATTATCTCTAAAGATGGTATCCGTATGGATCCTCAAAAGTTAAAGATAATAGAAGAATGGATCCAACCAAGGAATCTACATGAAGTAAGAAGTTTCACTGGAATGTGCTCCTATTATAGAAGATTTATTGAGAACTTTTCTATTATAGCTAGACCACTACATGATTTGACTAAGAAGAAGGTCTAATTTCAATGGACATCTAAAGCAAACGAGGCTTTTATGAAGCTATAAGAGAAGCTAATGTTACGTCTAGTGCTAGTGCTTTCGGATCTCACTAAGCCTTTTGAGGTCCATTGTGATGCATGTGGTGACTGCTTGGGTGCCGTGCTTTTGCAAGAAGGGCATTCCATAGCATATGAAAGTCGCCGCTTACTCCCACAAGAGAGGGTGCTAGGAATCTATGAGAAAGAGTTACTTGCAGTAATGCATGCTCTAGATTCATGGAAGTACTATTTACTTGGTAATCCTTTCATCATTCGAACGGATAATCAAAGCCTCAAGTACTTCAGGATGCAAACAAAGTTGTCTGACAAGCAAATGAGGTGGGCAAATTTCCTTTCACAGTTTCATTTTCATATTGCTCACATTCCTGGCAAGCACAACTTAGTAGCAGATGCTCTCTCACGAAGACCAAGGGTAATGGTGTATCAATAGCACATCACAATGATCTATCCAACATGATAGATGCATATGCTACTGATCCAAATTTTTCCAATACCATGTCTGCTTTAGCCATTGGGAAGACACAAGATCCATTCATGTTAAAAGATGGATTTCTTCTCTATGACGAGTCTATGACTCAAAGCTATGTGTTACACAAGGTTTGAGAGAAAAGGTTATGCTAGAATCCCATGCTCCTCCTTATGCAGGACATCCTGGTATTCAAGCAATAACAAGTGCTATAGAGACATACTTTTGTTGGCCGTCAATGAAAAAAGACATACAAGCTTATGTTTCCCAATGCTTGACTTGCCAAAAAGTGAAGTATGATAGAGGGAAGCAACCAGGGTTGCTACAGCCATTGCCAATACCAGATGCTCCCTCGGAGAGTATTTCTATGGATTTTATTTTTGTGCTACCAAAATCTATCCCATGGTAATACAGATATTTGGACGATCATAGTAAACAGGTTTAGCAAACAAGCACATTTTATACTTGTCTCAAAAAGACTATTAAGGCACCCCATATGGCTACTCTATTTATCTCATAGATATTTAAGTATCATGGCTTGCCAAAGTAGATAGTCTCAGATAGAGATCCTCGCATGACGAGTCTCTTCTGGCAAGGACTATTTGAGAACATGGGTACAAGGTTAGACTTCTCATCAGTCTATCATCCTCAAACAGATGGGCAAAGTGAGGTAGTCAATTCCATTGTGTTGGATCTACTCAGAAACTATGTTAATGATGTAGACTATCACAACCAATGGGAAAAGTACCTACCCTTAGTGGAGTATGCATATAACAATACGATGTATAGCTCTACGGGAAAGTCTCCCTTTGAGATCATTGAGGGTAGACCAAAAGTTCCCCCACTCTTGAGAATGCATCAAAACATATTCGGCGTAGATGAATATGTGCGTGATCTTCAAACGTCGTTTGAGAAGATAAAAGACGCTATTAAGGCATCTCAAGAAAAGCAAAAGAGTGCTGCTGACAAGCATAGAAGATCCCTTGAGTTCAAGGAAGATGATTGGGTCTTGCTCAAGTTCCCAAGGCTCGCCTATGGCAAACCACGGGAAAAGATTGGCAAGGAATGTACTCAGGTCACCAAAAGTATTATGCAAAGTTAGTACGTCGCTACTATGGTCCATTTCAGATTCTGGAAAGGATAAATGAAATAGCTTATAGGCTAAAGTTGCCAGATCATTGGCATATTCATAATGCCTTCCACGTAAGCTTGTTAAAGATCTATAAGGGTACTCCTCCTACGGAGCCTATTATGGAAGACCCACCAGAATTTAATGAGCTAGAGGAAATTCTTCAACCAGAGAGTATCCTTAGACATGAAGATAAGCTGCTACGAAATGGTAAGGTGCTCCGTAAGTGTTTAGTTAAGTTTAAGAATTATTCTTTTGATGATGCTAAATGGATGGTTGGAGCCGCAGCTTAAGGACTCAATAACACTTGTAAATGCTTATAACCAACTTGAGGGGTTATAATACACGACAAGTATGTAAAACAAAGATAATGAAGTAAGGTTTCTCTCTACTCTTTTGTCTTCATTATGTATTTCAATGTTTTAAAAGTACATGCATGTATGACGGACACACTTGCTGTAGCTTTGTCTCTCAAGAACCGAATAGCAATCTATTACGAAAAGGTGTTTTAAGTGCTACCATGTGTTACACGCTTGCGACAGCTGTGTCTCCCAAGTACCAACAAGTAGACTAAGTCTATTGTAGAATGGTGTAATTTAGCTAAAAGTGGATCCAAAGAAAAATGTTAAAATGTTAAGGCCTTTCCTTAAATACATGCTTAGTCGAGGACGACTATGATTTAAGGGCAGGGTAATGTCATCAAATTGTATTTTGATGAGCTTCACAGGACTTTCTCTCTCTAAAAAGGGGCCATTATAGAGAGAGAGGGCAAAGGAAAGCTAATGTTATGCAAGGGGATATATTTGAGCATCTTTAAATGCTAAAAAGAAATATAAACCTTTACAAGTGCATAAAATAAGTTACTAGCTTTTAAACGGATGTTATCTCACTAGAAATGTGTAATTTCTAGAGAGAGAATGTTAATTGAAGCTAATGGTAAATGAGAAGGAGGTGCATTCAGGCAATAGGAGGTGCCTAAAAGTGGATGCTACTTCGAAAGTGCAAAGAACAAGTTTCTAGGATTTCATCATGATTTCCGGGAGATCCAACTGATTCTTGGGAGACCCAGAAAGGGCAAATCATGCAATCCCGTGAGAGAAAGTATGCCCGCCCAAGCAGAAAGGTGGATTGGGAATCATTAACATGACTATGAGAGCACAGACCCTTACACTCAAGTGGCTGTAGATAATTGAAACTTCTCGACCTTGGGGGCTAATAAAATGAGACACTTCATTCGGCATGCTAAGGAGCTGCCGGGACAATGGCTGAACTTATCATGTCGCGGGGAAGAGGCTTGCTACTATACCCGTAAATGCAAAATCAAACACTAGGCCCTAGTGCAAGGGCTGGTGGTAGGTTGGCAATAAATCGTTTCATCACTTCAATGGATTGATCAATGAACCCTTTTTGGAGATTGAGCCCTAGGAGAAAGCATATGGTGGTCACTATGTAACATGGAGAGTGGTGAGCCGCAGCCATTGCTACACGCTAGCCAGGCACACAAACTCCACAAGAAGGGCATACAAACATGGAATGATTTGTGGGATAGAAGATCGACCCAATGGCTTGATTGGGAAGACATTGCTTGACAGTTTGGCCTATCCAATTCATCCTTATCAGTGCTTCAAGTTGCTCTGCTAAGGCGCTTCCCCCATGATGGTCGACTGCTTAAGCTAGAGAACCGGTTTGTCAACTGGGCATCAGACACAGGGAAATCACTCCTAGATATGAAAGGAGCACACTTGTCAAGCCAATTGGTTTGGCAGATTAGGCCAGACTAGGCCACAAGTGGAATCTACCCAGTACTGCACAAACATGGGCTTGACACACATATGCAATATGGACAGCCACCCCGTGCCTCCTAGTCAATGTTTTTCTCTGGTGACTGCTACACCAAAAAGTCCCAACCCGGGACAGGCTAGCTAATTGGGCCCCAATCTCACTGTTCTGCCCTTTCTGCAACACACACAAGGAAACTCAGAGCCCCTGGACAATGCTAAAGCACAGTTTCTGTGACTTTTTGCCTGTGTTGCCACATGCAATATTTACTTTTTCGTTGTAATTAAATCTTACTAATATAAATACATCTTCTCTAGAAAAAAAAAAAAGGTTGATCGGCAAAAGAGGTGATTGAATTAATACACACCCAAAAAAAAAAAAGATGAAAAGGAAGTTCTGGGGAAATGGCAGCAACATTTCACGATGCTCTACATAGCCTACAATCACGATGCACTCGCCAAAAACAGACTCTCCAACCGCCTGAACGATTGGATATGGGACAGAAGGGAAGGGCTTTGTCAAGGGTTAGTTGCAATGTGGGAAGGCTTTGAATATGCTCAGCATTCTGATCAAGACTTCATCTTCCTCAAGCTAGACTTTGGAAAAGCGTACGACTGCCTAAATGGGAATTCATAACTCAACTGCTGAGGGATATGGGTCTCAATAAGAAAGAAGCTTATTCTTGATAGATTTGCAGTAGGCACAGCAGAACATTGTTGCCCTGTAAACACATTCACACCTGCATCGTGCACGCATTCTTGCAGCAAGCCAATTGTCTCAGAGAATGTGCCAAGCATGGGAGTCACATCAACTGCATAGTCTCTCTCGGCTGCCCGCTTCCATGTAAAATAGGCAGCCCCTACCCAGCGAGGATGGACCAAGTGGCGATTATGGTGGAGAGCCCACTGGGCCTTTTCCGTCCCTGCATCATAGGCAATGACATGGGTAACAGAGTCATCCAGGGTGGTCGAGCACATGGCACCGAGGTGCTCGGCGAGGCGCCATAATGGATGTGCTTGAGGAGAAGAAGCATCCATAGGAAATACCCTACTGAAAACCAGTTTGCAACCAGCTAGAAGGCGCGACCTGAATCCGCGCAAAGTCTCCCTCACATCCTTCTCTTGAGCACCACTTTTCTGCGCCAATTCATTAGCATTAGCCTCCTCGAAGAAGGCGTGATGTACGGAGCGTAGTAGCTCAAGGGTACGTGATAACGTCCCATTTACTTTGGACTCGTCTTTCAGAGCCCCAAGTAAAGATGGGCTGTTGATGCCAAATTGCTTGCAGCTTGAGCTGAAGAAAAGGTATCTGTCCATTTGGATTAGGTTCACAGTGCGGTTCGGCCAAGCACAGTGCGAATCATCGAGTACGATGGTAGCTGATTCGGGTGCAGGGATGAGGTCAAGGTTCTTGGAGTTGTAGCAGGTACTGTCGTCGCGCGAGATGATGCGATCTCCAAAGAGAGCCCCGGAGGGATCTAAAAGACGCGCCATCGTTTCCGCGTAGGTGCGGTTGCCCATGGTGTACACATACATCTGGAACATAGTGTTGGCCTCGCGCAGAAACTCGTGCACGAAAGGGCGAAGCTTGGTGAACATGTGCAGGCTTGGAAAGGTGTGAAAGTCGCTGCAGGTGTTGCCACCATCGCCGCTTGAGACGTTGAAGAGGGATGAAATGCGGAGGGCTTCGTCGAGGGGAACCTTGGAAAAAGTGGTGGAGTTGAGGAGAGTATGGTCTAGGTCTAGTACCAAATGGAGCTTTTTCTGTACTACTGTACTGAGGACTATATTATTATTGCCATCAATTAGGCTGTCGATGCGCTCATCAGCCTCTACGCGTCGACGCCTGTCGATTTGGACGCGCTCATCAGCCTGTACACGTCGCCTGTCGATTTGGTAAGAGTGCAGCTGGGAAAGCGCCTTCTTGGCCTCGCCCTCCTCGGCCTGCTCGTTGCCGCCGCAGTGCACGCAAAGGCCTCGATTATTATAGAACGCTGGGTGAGGAGAGGGCTTGATCATCAATCCTCCTTCTTCTGATCCTTTCCTCTTCTTAATTATTGTTGCTGCTTCACCCAGCTCCTGCAGGTCCTCCTCTGTCTTTCTTCTTCCCTTATTCATATACTCTCGTCTCTCTCTCTCTCTCTCTCAGTTTCCGAGTCCTCTCTCTCCCTGGCTCTCTCTCTCTCTCTCTCTCTCTCTCTCTCTCTCTCTCAGTTTCTGTGTCCTCTCTCTCCCTGGCTCTCAATCAGCTTCTCTCTCTCTCTCTCTCTCTCGCAAATGATTTCCTGTGCTCTCTAGTAGGCGCGCAAACCATCTGCTTTCGCTTTGCGCTTTTCAAAACGCGTGGACCAATTTACGCCGTGTACGGAAACTATCATTTAAAAATTTCACGTCCAAAACATAAGGTAAGTAGTTAAACAATGACTTTTTTTTATCAATAATAATTATTATCTATATTAACCTAAGCTGTTCAAAAGCTGTCATACAACCAAGTCAGGGTTACAATTTACTACTCCTTCTCAACCTCATTCAAAATTTTACACACAAGAATTCTCATTTTTCATCTTCGATCAAAAAGCAATCCTGTTCTCAAGAAATCTGATACCCCAGAAGTATGCAAGCCTCTATCATAGCTTCCGTAGTGCAACCACGGGGGGACTGTTTTTCA
This sequence comes from Cibotium barometz, assembly GCF_041138505.1. Lineage (NCBI taxonomy): Eukaryota > Viridiplantae > Streptophyta > Polypodiopsida > Cyatheales > Cibotiaceae > Cibotium > Cibotium barometz. The sequence goes on from NC_141084.1 coordinate 43,475,576, forward strand.
AGCATTCCCCTTTCTTGGACCAAACTTTAATAGTGGGTCTGGTTCCAACCAGGTTTTCTATGAAAGCAACAAATGTATGATCAATTTATTTTTCTTTATGGTACCACCTTAGAGTTTTTGAGCCAAACTTAGGAGGCCTTTTCTTCCCTTCCCAACGTCTCACCTACATCATACAATCCAGAGTTAGGGGTTTATCTCTAGTATGTTTGAAGCTCACCAAGTACTAGGGCAGAATTCAGAACATATTCCTTTGCAAGCTCTGAATCAACAAATCAATCTCAGGGCCTCTAATTTTATTCACATTACACACAGACTAGCACATGTAAACACATTTATGCATCAAATCTGAGTCTTGCAAGCCTGTACATACTGCCCTCATAAATACAATTGCATTCCTGCTAGACCAGATTTCCAATAAGATGCAAGCTCCAATGTGTTCATTACTAACTAACCATTTACCCAAGATCCAGTCCCCCCAATATGTTTGCATACCCAAGCTCTTCTCTATTCCTTTAGACATTTTGGACTAGGTACCCCTGATTGTTGGGCATTTCCAAACGCACGTTTACCATCTTCAAGTGATGACCTACACCTGGGACAGATGCCACTAGAGATGTTTCTCCTTTGGAGTTTAGAGCTAATGCCCACATGCAAACCTTCCACAAAAAGACTTAAAACTTCTTAGGGATCTGGCAATCCTCCAGGGGAGGTTCCATCTCTTTTTCTAGCTCGACGAGGGGCTCCAATTTACATTCCAAATTTTATTGCAATACAGCACATTGGCATTTCCATTTCTCATTAATGAATATATATCTCTGGTTTTGCCATCCTTAAGTTTGACACCATTGAGCCAAGTCCAATCTTTAATCCAAACTGAGGTATCATTTAAAAATTTCACGTCCAAAACATAAGGTAGAAAAGGGAAGTAGTTAAACAATGACTTTTTTTTATCAATAATAATTATTATCTATATTGACCTAAGCTGTTCAAAAACTGTCATACAACCAAGTCAGGGTTATAATTTACTACTTCATTCAAAATTTTACACAAGAATTTCCATTTTTCATCTTCGATCAAAAAGCAGTCCTGTTCCCAAGAAATCTGATGCCCCAGAAGTATGCAAGCCTCTATCATAGCTTCCGTAGTGCAACCACGGGGGACCGTTTTTCCAGCATTCCCCTTTCTTGGACCAAACTTTAATAGTGGGTCTGGTTCCAACCGGGTTTTCAATTTATTTTTCTTTTACGGTACCACCTCAGAGTTTTTGGACCAAACTTAGGAGGCCTTTTCTTCCCTTCCCAACATCTCACCTACATCATACAATCCAGAGTTAGGGGTTTATCTCTAGTATGTTTGAAGCTCACCAAGTACGGGGGTAGAATTCGGAACATATTCTTTTGCAAACTCTGAATCAACAAATCAATCTCAGGGCCTCTAATTTTATTCACATTACACACAGACCAGCACATGTAAACACATTTATGCATCAAATCTGAGTCCTGCAAGCATGTACATACATACTGCCCTCATAAATACAATTGCATTTATGCATCAAATCTGAGTCTTGCATACTGCCCTCATAAATACAATTGCATTTATGCATCAAATCTCAGTCCTGCAAGCATGTACATACTGTCCTCATAAATACAATTGCATTTATGCATCGAATCTGAGTCTTGCAAGCATGTACATACTGCCCTCATAAATACAATTGCATTCCTGCTAGACCAAATTTCCAATAAGATGCAAGCTTTGATAATATTAAAAACCAAACCAATGTGTTCATTACTAAAACTGACCATTTACCCAAGATCCAGTCCCCCCAATATGTTTGCATACCCAAGCTCTTCTCTATCCCTTTAGACATTTTGGACTAGGTACCCCTGATTGCTGGGCATTCCCAAAACACATGTTTACCATCTTCAAGTGATGACCTACACTTGGGACAAATGCCACTAGAGATGTTTCTCCTTTGGAGTTTAGAGCTAATGCCCACATGCAAACCTTCCACAAAAAGACTTAAAACTTCTTAGGGATCTGGATCTGGCAATCCAGAGGAGGTTCCATCTCTTTTTCTAGCTGGAGGGGCTCCAATTTACATTCCAGATTATATTGCAGTACAGCACATTGGCATTCCCATTTCTCATTAATGAATACATATCTCTGGTTTTGCTATCCTTAAGTTTGACACCATTGAGCCAAGTCCAATCTTTAATCCAAACTGAGGTATCAGTAGCTGTAGAGCATAACTCCCTTTGAAGCACCTCCAAAACCTGAGCCATTAGATCTCTTTCCCTCCTAACTAGCTGATATTCCAAAGACAACTGATTCACATCTTTCCACTATTGCAGCAGTCAACCAGGTGCCCAATGCCTTGTTGTTGAGACTCTTTGCAACATATGTATCAAGTAGGCTAGAGGGGGATTAAATTTATGAGTCCACCATATACCCAAACAGAGCATAGAATTGCCTGTTACTCTGACTCCTCCATCCCAAACCATGAAACCCAAACTATTCTTCTTCCAACATTTGCATAGCATTTTGCAAAAATCTGAGCTAGTGATCTTAAGAGGGGCACATGAAAGGAGAGTATCCTTCCAGTTTAGATTCCCCCATTTACCTTTAGCCATAACATCAGCAAGCTCCACCAATTCCCTCATCATTAGTGCCCAAGTGATGTTCTGAGATAAAAATCTAGGGAGCATCAGAGTATCAGTGAGTGGGTATGTGAATAATGCTAATGCCCCCTTCCTTTTTAGGAATTTGAGAGGCCTATGATTTTCTTCTAATGGCACTTCCCAATATTCAACACAAGGCATACAAACATAACATAGTCATTCAGTACTGTGTTGCAAATATCAAACCTGCTATGAAAGGGGACTCTGATGTTTTCCCAGTTTTTCAATTTGTCCAAAAACCTATTTATAGCCCACATGTTCTTGGAAGAAGATGCTTTCATGGAGAGGCTGAGAGGCATTGTCTAGAATTTAGGGAGCGTGGACCTGGTGGAGAATTGGGATCTGGTCATAAAGAGAATCCAAAGGCTGGCTAAGGAACATGGGAGGGAAAAAGCTAGGGAAACAAGCACTCAGAATGATGCTCTTGCCTACGCAAGAGGAGCCCCGATTCAAGGATTGGCGGAAGTTCCAGGTGACATAATTACTAATCACCTTCTTAGATCTATTGAAACAAAGATTGCTGCAAATAAGGAAAGGAAGTCTAGAAGCCTCAGGGCTAGGAATAGGGTCTCTTAGCTCAAAAATGGAGATGCACTCACTTAGTATTTCTTTAAGGTGATAAGGGATGAGATGTAAGGAAAATATTTTCCAAGTGGCAGATGGTTAAGGAGAAGTACATACCAGTTGTTGGCAAGGCATATCCTCGGGGGGTCACTCATAAATATGTAAGCTTAGCACGTAAGTTCAACAGAAGGGTTTTTTAAAATCCTTTTTTTATAGAGTTTTTACATACAAAAGGGTACCATTATCAGGGGTTATTCACATATATTGAATAGAAAAAGGGTGTGTTTTATTCATAGAAAATTCACAGATAAGGGGTTTTTAAAATAGGCCTTGAACGCATGTGATATAGAGGGTTTACATATAGTGAACCCACCGTCGAGGGCATATCAGAGACATTTCAAGGACATATATTTGCTATTGTGGGGCAGGTTGCAGAAGTTGATGAGGATTATATAGAGAAGAGAAGGAGACTTATGGCCTTTCTGAGGCCCTCCCTTTCAGAGGTTGAGAGTATGTTGATTTCTCGACCCTTCTCTAAACACAAACTCAAACTCTCTTTAGCTTAGCTCAAACTCGACAAGTGCCCCGAGGTTGATGGAGTAACGATGGAGCTATTGCAAGCTGTATGGAAGCTATGTTTCGGAGCCTTCTATATAGGATGGCAAATGAGGCTATCAAAAGGGGCTCTTTGTCTCCCCTTGTAAATATGGGGCTCATCAAGCTCATCCCTACGAAGGAGATTAGGAGATCTCCCTCAGACTCGAGACCCCTAACAATGCTTATTGTGTCCTACAAAATCATAGCTAAAGCCATTTCCCTAAGATTAAAATTCATCTTGCCCAAAATCTTGTCTAAAAACCAGTTTGGATTTCTTGTTCAGGAAGAAGTATCCATGAAGCTACCCTGAATGCAATAGCGAGTTTGAAAGAAAAGCTACGGAGAAGAATAAGACCTTTGTAATGCTGAACTTGGATTTCGATAAAGCGTATGACAGATTACGCTAGGATTTTATTATTGAGAGCTCCGAAGCTCTGGGGTTTGGGCGCAACTTCTCCGACATTCGGCATGCACTCTTTTCATTAGCCTCGGTAAAGTTATGATAAACGGACACTATGGTGGTGCATTTCCTCTCAGGAGATCAGTTAGGCAAGGTTGCCCAGTAGCCCCTCTACTATTTGTGTTGGTTATAGAGCCTATTTTGGCTTCTTATGACTCCTTGAAAGTAAGTGGGGCTTTAAGAGGGCTTACCCTTCCGCATGACTCTTGAAAGTAAGTGGGGCTTTAAGAGGGCTTGCCCTTCCGCATGACTCTTCACAGTTAAGTCAATTTTATGCTAATGATAATCACTTTGTGTGCTAGAGGCTAAAGAATTGAACATTAATCTACTCTTAGCATGGTCACCCTTTTTTATGAGGTCTTGGGCTCAATCAACAATATTGAAAAAACTGAAGCTCTTTGGTCGGGTGATGGAATGCCTGAGGACTGGGTTCATAAATATGGATTCAAACTGGTTCTGCATGGATAGATCATAAGATATTTAGGTGCTCCCATCGGAGTTGGGCTCACTCTAAAGCAACAATTCGATTGGCTGATGGGGAAAGTCAAGAAAAACGTGGATAGGTGGAGTAGAAAGAAGCTCTCTCTCCCCGGGCGGTTGATAGTGGTGGGGCAAAGCATGAGTCTAGCATCCTCAATGGTATACATGGCAACCATTTCCCCTTTTGCTAAATCCAACTGAGGAAGGCTAGAGAAGATATTTAGACAATACGTGAGGAACAAATGCACAGGGGGGCCCAACTCCATTGTCTGGAAGATGATTATAAAGCCCAAAGAGTTGGGAGGCCCAATCTAGCATGCAAGGCTCACGCCCTTGCTATTAGATTCCTTCATCTTCTGGACAAGAATGCATGGTGGGTTGTGGGTCTCAGAGGCAGTGGCGGCTCATGATGAGAAATGCAAGTAACCTTCTCTCGAGGGGAGACTAGAAGGAGGTGGTCTTCTTGAAAAAAGGCTCCAAGGTTAAAAGAACAGGGTTCTTTGGCTGTTTAGCTAATTTATGGCAAAGGGGTAATGAGTGCTTAAGATGGAGAGACAGTCCTGGGAATTGGGGGGATGCTTCTCTTACGGAGTCACTGCTGTGATTCAATAGGGATGAAGCCGTGACTATCAAAGGCCAAGGAGAAAAGAGAACAAGGAAGGTATGTGTAGCAAATGGCTTTGTCGAATGGTCCAACCTATGGAACTGTAGTACGCAAAGCCCATTGAGCAAGGTTGAATTGATCGGAGAGAGAGAGAGAGAGAAAGAGAGAGAGAGAGAGAGGGTGGGGTGGACCTACTAAGGGGCATCTCTTGGAGTGTAGAATGCTTGAATGAGGACCTTGCCCCATTATGAAACACAGCCCATTTCCGTGCTACATGCATCTTCCCCTGTGTTTGGGTAGGGATGATTTCCTACGTAATCCAAAGCTTGGTCCCTTTGAGGAGGCGTGATTGGTAGAAGTATTTGAGTTGCTTCTCATGGGTCTTGAAGGTGAGAAAAGCCTACTAGGGTATAGGGTATTACACTCAATCCGTTCTCTTTGCCTTGACTTTGGTGGGTTGTATAATGTCGTTTAGCTTTGAAATTGCCATGGAGAAATCATCTTCTCATAGCCCCAACTGATACAAACTTTGAGGGCAATCTTCTCTTGTAGACAGCTCTCATGCGTAGCCAAGTCTACCTTGGTGTTGACTTGGGAAGAAATTTTAGTACTGGTCACTGCTTCAATGCAGGTCTCTGTCTCACGGGACCCTTTTGTACTTCTTGAAGAAATAATTTAAAAACTTACAAATTATATCAAAATTGAAACAAAGACTTGAATTAAATTGAAAACTAAATAATATAGCATAACATAAGGCAAGAAAAATAGAACAACATCACTATCAAGAATAAAAGAGGAAAGGATAGAGAGTACCACACAGAAGACAAGATTGGGTGTAATCTCCCCCTCAAGTGTGTAGCTTCACTTCCATGACTTGAGTATTTAGAGAATTTTATTTATAAAAATAGCCCAAGGAACTAGGAATAGATGTGCATACGAATTGGGCTTGCTTTTCCCACTTTAGGGGTATTGCTTTACATATTATTAACCATATGAAATCTCCTAAGGTTTGTACATATAGAAACCTTTGCCCAAATATAATTACTAATGGGCCTAGTTACATAAAATAACTTTGTGCACATTTGCATATTCCATTAAGCTGAATCCTGTACAAATTAAACTAAGCATACTTTTCTACGATTATTAATTCATAAAAAATATGATAAAATATATACCTGTAAACAGTCCTCCCATTTGAGGAAGCAACTATCATCAGTTGTGTAAGAAAAATGTCGAGAGAACAAGATTATGCTCGTAGGTATTGATGTCATAACCTACAAGGTAAACTTAGAGGTTCTAGCATGGCTCAGAGGCACAAAGGCATGGCTCAAAGGTCCTTATGGACGTGGAAAACCAACAAGAAAACTCGTTCGACACCTAAATTGGTGATCGTCACATTGAGTATCAAATCGAAAATAATATGCACAAAATAACCCATCAATATGAGATGACATAAATTCTAATACATGATTCACAAAAATGATCTTCATTTTCACACCACCGCTCAATCCACTAGCCATATGACACCTCAATCGGTACCCTCGTATAGTGCGACACCTCAATTGGTACCCTTGCACTTCTCATTGGCTATACTCAGACACTCTCCATGTTAGTTAAACAATTAATTGAACACATCAATTAATCCCAACGTTGCCTTGAGATATAGACAACTCATAAGTATTCAAATAATAGCCACACACATGTTTGCCAGGTGTAAGTAACCCGAGAATCACCCCTCCATACAAACCAACTGAAACAAATAGTGGAGGCCCAAAAGCATGCCATATATGAGCGTCCCAGATATATAGTTGCATAAACACATGAGAGGATGGCTTCATGATTGGTGTGGAAGACTAGATCTACACATAATGCATATGCAATGAACCAATCAAATGAATGTATGTAAGATGAATCTAAGTGTCCCATACCACATAGGCGCGTTGCACATGCACACATAGGATGGTAAAAGATAGAAGACATAAATGTGTATGGAGTAAGTATATGAAACCAATTTGATGTCCCATACCACCAGATTAATTCCATACATCACTTCTTTTAGAATAAAAGTTTGAGGCGGAGTGGCCAGTTCCCTCTGAAACTTACATTTTGACACAAATTTTCTCTCTCAAAATTTTATTTAAGTTACTGAACTTGAACTAATTTTAATGTTGAATATATGGTTTATTAATTAGGTTCTTAGGTTGGAAAAATATTATAAAAATATTTATGAAAAAGTTGTATAAAAAGAAATGAATATATATACATACCTCCATCATTGGTGTCATTGAAATTATCTATTAAAAGAATTTTGACACTCAAAGTGATGTGAGTTGTTATTACTTTTATGGATAGGGTATATTAAGTTATTAAATAGAATCTCATGAAAATCTTAACATCATAAGAATGAAAGTTAAATTGGTTATGGATATAAGGATAGGGAATATTAACCTTGAGTTGAAAAGTTGTTTGAGAGGATGTGAGATTATAAATGAAGAGTGGATAAAATTGATTAAACATGAATGACCAGTAATGATTCTAATAATTCATTAAGTGAACAAGTCTAGATGATGAAAGATTAATTTACAATTGAAGTTGAAACAGACTTGAATAATAAACATGAAACTTAGGCGTAAGAAAGTTGTAACTTTTTATATATTCGATTGCAATGATGCTCTACATTGAGAAAAATGAGAAACAATGCTAATGGGTTGAAATATAATTATTCTTCCAAACGTAGCTAGGTTTATATTTAATTATAACTTTATAAGAAATAAAACTTATAGTAGTATGATTTGAAACTCTATGTTACCTTTTGCCAACCTGCACTTGTCTTTAAAGTCTTCAACATAACAACCATCAAGGTTAAACCGAACCTGCAAACCCTACTCAATCATCTGGCCAACTGAAATCGGATTCTTTATTATGTTCGGAACGTGAAGTACATCTGCAAGGTACTTCACTTTGCCATCCTGCATAGACAATGTCACATCTCCAACATGGGTAATTGGATGAGCAGTGTCATCCCCTGTTTCCACAAAACCTGGTCTTTCAAGGTTTTTCATCTCTTTGAACCCATGACTTGTCATGTGGTTCAAAGCACCTGAATCAACGTACCATACATCATCTTTATGTGCTGCGTCAACATTTTCAGACATGGCATTAACAACATGCTGCATAACAAATAACCTTTCATTATCCTCGTTGTTTCTGCTCGAGGATGCATAGTTGTTTTGCTACAATTTCTCATTTTGCATGTCAGCCTGCTTCTTATAACAATCTGCTTGCACATGTCGAGGCTTACCACAATAAAAGCATCCACGTGTATCATTATACTGCCTTTGCCAATTTCCACGACCTCTTTGACTCTCCCTGCCTCTGAATTGGCCTCTTCCACCTGCGTGTTGTTGTTGTGAATTCTGGGACTGTTGTTGTTGCTGCTGCTGGCCATAATTCTGATTACCTGTTTGGCCACCTCCTTGGCCGCATCCACGGCCTCCTCTACCTCATCCTCTTCCTAAACTTCTGTAGAAGGCCTGTTGCTCTGAACTGTTTTTGTTTTGTGAAGACTGTTGGTCTTCACCCAAGCTCTTCTCTTCTATAATCAACATAGACACCAAATCTGTGAAATTGGGAATGTTTTCCCCGAGTCTAAATAGACATCTTGAACGCCTTGTATTATGGTCCGAGACCACGTAGACAGACTTGGACACCTTATCATCATCATCTACTGAAACACCAATAGATGTAAGGGATTCCACAATACCCTTGATCTTCAATGCATAGTCATTCACAGACATAATCTTTTTCTCCACAGTATGAAGTTCATTCTTCAACTGTATCTTTCGTGCCTTGGTATTCGTTTCATAGAGTTTTACCAAGGTGTCCCACACCTCCTTGGGGGACTTGTGGTGTCATGTATACTGATAGAGAGCCAATACATAACTTTTCTGGCTCCTTGGTTTCAATCCTTGAATTCTTTCACATCTGCAGCAGTCAGATTGATCTCTGGTATTTCCGGTGCCTCTTCATGCTCACCTTCTATGTAGTCCCAATAACCCTTTCCCATCACGAAATTCGTCAACCTGAACCTCCAAGCATGGAAGTTGTTCTTATCAAGTTTCTCAGCAACAATCTGGTTTATGCCATCATTTGACATCTTGCCAGCAGACACACAAATTTACCAAAAACAGCACTCTGGTTTGTCCTACACAAACTGTTGTATTTTCTGTAGCGGTACTGTACTACACAACCAGTGACCTCAATGTGCATACATACACCCAATGGCAACTGTTGACCTCCTTGCAGCACACACAATGTCTGCACAACTAATTTGTCTTCCTGTAGTTCTTAAAACAGAGTTCTGCATAGAAATGATGACTTACCCGCAGTGCTCGAAATCGCCTGTTTTCTGAAAAATAGAGGTCCTAACGCGCCCGAAATGTGTTCTCAACCCAAAAAATATAGTCCAATAGGACAATATAGTTACCCTATAGCTTTACTCCCACGAAGAAAGCTCCTCAATCAGAGATCGTTTGCCGGTGCCTCCCGTAGAGCTCCTGACACAAGGGTGTAGTCGCCAACACAAATAGGGAAGAGTAGTTGAAGCTCTTACCCTCGTACCGCTTCCTGTGCTTCTCTTGCTTGTAGTTTAGCCCCCTTAGCATGAACCAGGCTCTGATACCACCATGAAAAGATACAGGGGAGAAGAGAGTTTGAGCTCTTGCAAGCACATGCACACTCATCTTCTTCACCCAGCACTCAACACACCATATGCAAAGATAAGAGTACACACTATATGAAAAGGTACTCAACCAAATACATACTAGGGTTCTCTATAGTGTGAACCCAATTAAATGAGCTGGCACTATAACTATGCCAGTCTCTAGAATGGCTGTCACACAGCCTGTCATCCCATTGGCCGCATATCACACATGATCTTACCAACCATGCCAGTGGTGTAAGTGTGGGGCCTATGCCCCAGGCGGGTCATCAGTGTCCCACCGCCTCACTAGATGAACTCGATATCTCAACAGTGTACACATTGTCACAAGTTCTCAAACCTTCCAAAATAATGTAGTATGTGATAAAAAACGTGCACACTCTAAACCCATATCCCCTATCATATCATTCCAAATCCCTTTCCTTGTCAAATGATCCAAAATTTGTTAACTAAAAAATTCAAAATCCAAATTTCGGCCATTCTACTTTGTTTTTTGAGGTTTATTTTTACCCACAATAAGATAGAGGTAAAATGTATGTTTGGTAAATTTTTATAGAATTCTAAGCCATATTTCTCTAGACAATATATATTTATTGAATATAGTATTTTTAAGGAAACTTAGTTGTTTTATTTATACTCCCTGGTCTAAGTGGCTCTATGCTATGTTATTTACTTTCCCTCTTTTAAAAAAATAAAAACAATTAGCCTCCTATGGCTCTCAAGTAACTTTTTTGAAAATTTTATATTCCCTCCTGTTCAAATTGAAGAAAATTAAAATTTTTGTGTGTTTCGGTTATGTTTCTTTTGAATTGAGCTATCTTCTATTGTTGCTTAGAGTCTTCTTTATCTTCTTCCATTGTGGACTACTACAACATCTTTAAACTATAAGCTATGGAGGTGAGTTGTGTTCAATTTGTTTTTAACATATTATTGCATTTATCAATTGGAGGTCTCTTGTAAGAATGCATTTTACTTTTTTAGTTTAGATTTGATAGATTTTAAAATTATTTGAGCTCTAAATTGATTTAGAAAAGATTTTAATCCCTTATCTCATTATCGTCTTGTTTTGGATGATCATTTTGGAATGTTTAGGATGTAGGAAGTAGTTCAAAAAAAGGGATAATCATTTACAATTAGACCTTGTCTTTGTTGAAGAAAAAGAAGAAGGAACAAAAGCAAGAACCAGCAATCCAAATGTTGATGCAACAATACACACATGCAGGTGCAAAAAATGTGGATTTATGGGTGGAAGGATCATTGTATCCTCCCGATCCTCTTTCTCATAAATCACCGTCTTTTTTTGTTCTTACCTCATTCATAAAGTATGTATCTGAGGGTCAACAAGATTTGTGGGGCTACACTACAAAACTTGCTAACCCAGTGCAATAGGTGTTTATGTTATGTCAAAGATTGTTTATAAACCATCAACACAAAGTCATGGAGTTGAGAAGTTTATTGAATGCCAAGGAGTCACAGTGTCGTAAATTACAAGATGTGGTGCATGATATGCAGATACAAAATGCATAGCTATCAAATAATGTAGAGGGAGAACATGGAAAAAATCTAAAGAGAATTGATAACAAGGTTGTAGAAGCAAATTTCTTTAGGGTCAAGACAGCATGTGAGAAATCTTAAACCGATGGAGCACCTGGTTGTTGGCAGTGGATAATGGACAGGTCTCATTAAAGCATGTAAGATCTTCACAGAGATGTGTGCAACTATACATGATGGTGGTAGATCCATGTATTACAAAAAGTGTTAACAAAATACATGGAAAAGATTGTTGAAATAACGGTAGAGGAGGAGGAGACACACACATCTAACCCTAGCTAATGTCCACACACTATGACCAGCTGGACACGCGGTCATTTATGTCTCACACATGTTCCTACCTAACATGCCAGCACATAGCATAGCTGGCTCACACTGACATCGAGCTTGAATCTCAACAGCCCCTCTCAAGCTCATGATGTACTGCCGATGAAGATGTAGATGAGCTTGGGATATCATGACTTTCAACACTCCCCCTCAAGATCATCCCATGTACTCCCAACATAGTACAGAAGTACTCAAACTTCTCCCTGCTAAGTGGCTTTATAAAGATATTTGCCACTTGCTCATCAGTCTTCACATACTGAAGATCAACTGTACCATCCAGCACCTTCTCTCTGACAAAGTGATAATGGACCTCTATGTGTTTGGTCCTCGCATGAAATACTGGATTCTTTGCCAACTGTATACTGCTCATGTTGTCACAATGAATGACAACTTTGCCATCAAAATAGGCTCACCCAAATCTGCCAAGAGACTCTTTAACCATATAGCTTCACAAGTAGCAATGGCTGCACCCCTGTATTCAGCCTCTGTACTGGATAAAGCAATTGTAGGTTGCTTCTTGCTACTCCAACTCACCACGGCACTTCCAAGTGTAAAAGCATAACCACTAGTAGACCTTTTGTCATATGAACTACCTGCCCAATCAGCATCTGTGTAGCCATGTATATCCAAGCTTTTACCACTCTCATAAAGTAGACCATAATGTGCAGTGGTCTTTACATATCTCATAATGCGTCTCACTGCATCCAAATGTGGTTTTCTAGGGCTCTGCATGAATTGGCTTACTAGCCCCACAGCATAACTCAAATCCGGGCGTGTGATAGTCATGTAAATGAGACTACCAACCATCTTTCTATACATAGATGGATCATCCAACTCCTCACCATAATCAGCCCGCAACTTCACATTCTGCTCCAAAGGTGTACTCAAAGGCTTACACCATGTCATGCCATACTTTGCCAACATATCCATTGCATATTGGCGTTGCACTAACCATGTACCTGCATGGTCTTTGATCACTTCAATTCCAAGAAAGTATCTCAACTCACCAAGATCTTTCATGTCAAATTGCCCACTCAATGCTTTCTTGACATGCATCACATCTGCACCATGATCACCTGTAAGTCATCCACATAGATGACGAGTAAAACAATCCCATGTTCTATCTTCTTCACATAGAGTGAAAAATCTGCTGTAGAAATCTGAAATCCAAGTGAGATAAGATATCTGCTCATCTTATCACTCCAAGCATGAGGTGCTTGCTTCAGACCATACAATGCCTTTTTCAATCTGCATACGTGAGTGGGATATCTTGGGTGTACATACCCTTCTGGCTGTGCCATATACACTTCCTCTTGTGGATCTCCATTTAGAAATGCATTTTTGACATCCATTTGATGCATTTCCCAGCCATTAGCTACTGCAGCCATAGCAATGATTGCTCTTACTGTCCCCATCTTTGCCACTCGACTAAACGTCTCATCATAGTCCAAGCCTTGGGTTTGTGCATAACCCTTTGCTACCAATCTTGCTTTATGTCTCTCAATAGAACCATCAGATTTGCACTTCACTTTGTAAACCCATTTACATCCAATAACATTCTTGTCCTTTGGTAATGCAACCAAATCCCATGTATCATTATGAACCAATGCGTCCATCTCAACATCCATTGCTTTCTCCCATACATGCTTTCCAACAGCTTCTGTATAGCATGTAGGTTCCACATGCTTCACCATAGTTGTCATATATGCATAGTGCATAGCAAAATCTCGATATGTCAATCTCTCAACTGGATATCTGACTCTCTGGGATCTCCGCAATGCATGCGGGTCACTCTATACACCTGTAACTCTAGCATGTGGTGGCACATATCTGTCCTGCCTAGCACCAGGTGTGCGTAAAACAGGTATGCCAAGCTCCTCATCCAAACTCTCTGAACTAGATGACTCATAACCTGTAATTCCAATTCCTTTGACTTTCTTTTTGCCTTTATCCACAGCACTACTCCCAGTGCTCACACTCTCATGCCTCAAACGTCCTGACCACGGATGTACAGTACTACTCTCAGCTTCTGCTGCTCTTGGCCCAAACATAGAAGTAGAACTAGAACTTGCTTGTGGCAAGTTCACAGGCACATCTTCCTCAAGTGACTCAATGACATCCTCATCCTTTGCTTTGTACCAACTAGCAAGCTCATCAAACACCACATCTCGTGAGATGACCACTTGTCTAGTTTGTGGATTGTAACATTTGTATACCTTTCGATCCTGTGCATATCCAACAAATACACATTTTCTTGCCTTAGGTTCCAACTTCCTCCTTCTTTCATCAGGCACATGTACATAAGCTATGCATCCAAAAACTTTGAGGTGTCCAATGTCTGGCCTATAACCTATAAGCCGCATCTCTAGCGTGCTTCCATGAATGGTTGCTGTAGGTGTTTTGTTTAGTATATACACTGCAGTAGCACATGCTTCTGTCCAATAATAATCTGGCATGCTCTTTTCATTGAGCATTGCCCTAGCCACTTCACATATGACTCTATTCTTTCTCTCAGCCACACCATTCTGCTGAGGTGTATACCTGCAAGTCAATTGTCTTCTTATTCCATGCTTCCTCAAGAAATGCTCAAAAGCCTTTGAGGTGTATTCACCACCTCCATCTGTCCTCAAACATTTAATCCAACAGCCATATTGCTTTTCTACAAAAGCTTTGAAATCCATGAACTTTTCCAACACTTCACTTTTCTCTCTGAGAAAGTATATCCATGTCATCCTGTTGAAATCATCTATGAATGTCACATAGTATAAACTGTCTTTGATAGATGGGTTTTGTGCAGGACCCCATACATCACTATGTACTATCTCAAGTGGCCTGCTACTCATGTTTCCTTCTCTAGGAAACCTCAACCTTGCCTGCTTTCCAAACTGACAGGCTTCACAAACATGCATATTCCCATCATACTTGAATCTAGGCAATCCACTAACAATGCCTCTTGTCTGCATGTTCTTCAATCTTTGTATATTGACATGTCCAATCCTCTTATGCCACATATCAATGTCCTGTACCACATTTCTACTTTTAGAGAACATGGCTGATTTTAGCTCAGGAATTCCAGCATCCAGCTTAAACAACCTGCCTTCTTTCTTGCCTTTAGCAATGACTCTACATCCATGTTTGAAGTCCTTAACGAAGCAACCATGCTCGTTGAAACGAGCTTGTAATCCCTGTTCCACCATTTGACCAACTGAGGCCAAGCTCTTTGTGATAGAAGGCACGTACAATACATCTAACATAGATTTTGTTTGACCATTGTGCATAACCAATGGTACACTTCCAACATGTGTAATGACATGCTGGGTATCATCACCTGTCTCCACATAACCTTTCACATCCATAGGCTTCATATTCTCAAACCATTCGCCATGACATGTCATATGGTTTGATGCTCCAGAGTCCATATACCATGTATCATCATTCTCAGCATTTGTCATTTATAGATCCAACAACATGTTTCATGGCAAACAAGTGATTTGTTGTGCCATCATTACTGCTTGATGCATAATTTCCATCACCATGTTGTGCATAATTTCCACCATAATGACCACCACGTTGTGCTCTAACCCCTCTCAAATCATTCTGTTTGCGAAAACAATCTCTTGCCATATGACCATGTTTCCCATAATAATGGCATTCCACATCTTGCATAGATGTTTGTTGGCCTTGCCAACGTCCTCTACCACGGGGGTTACCTTTGCCTCTCTGAGGTGCATATCCACGACCACCTCTAGCACCATATGTGGGCTGAAAATTCTGTTGTGGGGTGACCTGTCATCCTGCCATCCACGACCATTACCACCACGTCCACGTGATGTGAATCTCCCCCTGCCTCTAAATCCTCTTTGGGAATAGAAAGCCTGATTTCTGCCATTATCATCATGGCTAGTAGATGCATCCAGAAATGAATCATTGAGTTTGATTTCCTCAACAAGCAAGAGTGAAACCAACTCATCAAAGTCTGGTAAACCTGTACTCCTCACTGAGATAGATGTATCAAAAGATTTATATTCCTTGCCAAGACCACGCAAGGTAATATCCACCAAATCATCATCAGGCATGGGGGTATTTATTGTTGCCAATGCATCTGCAAACTTCTTTATTTCTTGCACATAATCATGGATGCTCCTTTTATTCTGCTTCACATTATGTATCTGCTGTCGCAACTGAGACTTGCGAGCACTCGTATCTATATCAAACATCTTTACCAAAGTATCCCATGCATCTTTGGGATTCTCAGCATCCTGTGTATGTGTATGAGCATAGCATCCGAAATACATATAGACAGATAATGCAGCACTTTGAATGCTCTTTCTGACCATTGCTTATGAGCAATAACCTGCTGTCTACTGTGTAGGTTGTCGGGGTAGCTCAGGCTCTGGCTCTGGCTCTGGCTCAGCACCTATAATGAGATTCCAAAATCCTTTTCCTTTCAAGAAACTTTTTATCCTGTACTTCCATGCCTGGAAGTTCTTCCTATCCAGCTTCTCACCAACAATCTGTACTGGATTATCCGACATGTTTGCTTAATATGCACCTTCCGCACTCGTCCAGATCTGTAACTGAGCCTTCCTCAGCTCAACCACACTCCAATGAGTGTTCCAGATACTCCAAGGTAGCCAACAATCTTCAAATTTGATGTAGAAAATCAACCTGTATACATCCAAAAATGAACTGACTCACATAGTCCAAGATACCCTGATTTGATGCGCTTCCTGAGGCTCCAAATCACAATGTAGTGGTGCAATCAAGTATGGGAAACTTGCATTGACACCTAAACAACCTCAATGTAGAATATCAACACCATCTGACATGTGTACAGATCAATTTTTGAAAACCCCTTTCTCTGTTTTGGGAAAAACCAAAAAAACCAATAGTAAAATGGCTCTAATTTCTTCAATATTTGTCCAAATTGAGCAACCAGGCATTCAATAGCTTAGCAATTATGTCCACTAACTCCATGTAAGAGGAATTTGTCCAATTGTTTAAGACCAAAGATTAATTGCTCAATTAAAATTGCTCTGTTTCTCTGCAACCAGTGGAGAGCCTGTTTAATCAGCTCATTCCCAGCAAACTTAAGCATAATTGATCAAACCAACCATGTAGCCCTCTTCTCCAATGTGTATAGCAACCAATTGCTAAAGCAATTGTTGAAGTTATCAAGCAACCAAGTGGAAATCAATCTCCTCGTAGCAAAAAAGTCAAAATTCTACCCTGTTTCACTGTAGGAGCTGCGCCGCCTGCATTTGAGGGATTTGTGGATGATTATAATACTAATTGATGATAAGTATGAGTCCCCAACACACCTAGGTATGTGTGCAACCAGTCAATGCTTGGATTTTTACCAAAAACATGCTCCAAATGCATCAAATCTTGACCTCCTTTTCTCTGTTTTGTGAGAGCTCAAAAACCAATAAATTCCACTCATTCAAATGCATTCAAATTGCTCCAAAATCAGTATAGGGCTTGCATAGGAGTTGCCAATACATTCCTTCTTGTCAAATACATGTGTCTTCTGCCAAATTTGCATGTATTTCCACCATACATCAGTGTTTCCAAGCTTTAATGGAAAGCTTCCAAAATACCAGAATTTTGCTTTGCTTTGAGTTGCTCTAGTTTGCTTCGCTTTTGCCTGAATCACCTGCAATCCCCTCAAGGATGTTTAGAAGACCTTACCCGGTAGGCCAAGCTCTCAGATCTGATAGTAATCGGTGTGCTCCAAGCTTCACAGCTTCAATGGCAAGCTTCATAGCTTCTCTTCATAGCTTCTTCTCCCTCTTCACTCACTCACTCATAAACCCTAATAGACAGCACAAGGCTCTGATACCAAGTTGAAATAACAGTAGAGGAGGAGGAGACACACACATCTAACCCTAGCTAATGTCCACACACTATGACCAGCTGGACACGCGGTCATTTATGTCTCACACATGTTCCTACCTAACATGCCAGCACATAGCATAGCTGGCTCACACTGACATCGAGCTTGAATCTCAACAAAAATAGCACTTCAATTGGAAAAGATTAAGTCAGTCTCTCGGATGAGTGGAAGAGAGAATACATGGAGAGAAGGTAAAACCTTCATGCACCCTTGGATGCACAGAGTATTTGTGATAAAATTGGGTTGAGTTAAAAGTCATATGCAACAATATATAAACAACTAGACCTTGGGTTCAGAAATGTTTATCATAGAAAAAGAGTTGTCTTTACCAAGACCTGCATATGTGAAACATGCACTCAAGGCCTTGAATATGCAGCTACTATCTAGCATATTGGTGAGCCTATACATTTGGTACACACACATGTATATTATGTGGCAATAACACAAAGTATGTCAAATCTAGAGGCAAATGCAAAGGACAAGGTAAGTGCAAAGAAGGTAAATGCAAAGGAGAAGACAAATGCAAAGAAGGCACATGCTAAAGAGAAGGCAAATGCAAAGGTTGCTAGCAAGACCGAGGTTGTCAATGCAACGAGAAATGACAAGTGTCTTGAAAGAGATGAGATTTAAGTTGCATAAAAGAAACAATTTTGCGTTGAATGTGCAAAAGTTGCAATCAGCTATGGTGCATTTTTAAGATATGATAGTAGAAGAATGTACTAGCTTGCTCAAATTTGTCATTAAATTTGATGAGAGTGAAATTGTTAAGGGTCAAAAGTTAGAGTGGGTTAGTTTAACGCTAATGAATTGAGCTTTGGACCCTACAATTATTTCAACCAACCCAAATACTTCAGTGTGCAATCACATAATGACATTGGTGCTGCATTTGAGGTATTGAAGGAAGACCATGAAATCTTTAAGTCCTTCTTCAACAACCTGATGAGATACCCAAGGTCGTAAGGCACCAAACAGAGGGTGAAGTATTGAAAGTTGAAGGCTATTGGCAACCTTGCTTGTACTACATGACCGCAAGAGTTAAGAATGGTCAAGGCAAGGAATGGGGTAGTGAAGGTAGGATTGACGATGCTCCAACTGGCAACATGTAAGAGTGGATGGTGAGTGGAAGCCTAGGGATGAAAAATGGGATACAATCCTTTCTATACCCTTAACATGGATTCATTTCTACACCTTGCATGCCTTTGTCTAGATTATGGAGAAATTGATCTATGAATACATACGTTTTTCTTATAATATGCAACCAAAGGATGATTCTGTACAAGCATGTAAAAATCTTGAGAAGGCATTGTCTAACATTAGTTTGCATGGGGGAAATGTGCAAATAAAAAAGGATAAAAAAATCAGGTGCAAGTGGAGATGTGCCATGCGAACCTTACTTTGGTGGTGCCAAGGCAAGAAATTTTTTGCTACCCCAATTAATAAATGAGGGTGAAGTTGTTCGATTTTTGGAGTGGTATGATTCATGGAAGAAAGTCCATTCTGCAGTTCTAGACACAAGAGTAATGGGGGGGGGGTCAAACACGTTTGGCAAAAGCAAATGCATGGATACAACGTAACAAACTAGCACTATTACTACAAAAAATGAAGTTGACCCTGGAGGATTTGAGGCAATTTGACTGAATTTTGCTAATGATTTCTACAACTATGTGGTGGAGGCATGGGGTACACACAACATCACCCCCTACATGGTAACTTGTCCTTAAAGTATTCATGTAGCATAACATGTACATGTTGTGTTGGTTTTTTTCTTGCCTTGCTAACTAGAAGCTTGCAATTTGTAGCATATCTTAAAGGTTCATGGTCCATACTTTGCAAAGGAGGAAATCTTGGCGATATGTTCTACATAAGGCATGGAGCGATCTCCTTGACAAGCACGATGCGGTTATCAAAGGGCTACAGATCATGCGAATGGACATGGTTATCAAAGGGCGACAGATCAAGCCGATGAACAAAGTGCAAGCAACCCATGCTCCAATTGGTGCAGTGGTGGCATAAGAAGATAGAGGTACGATAGGAGAAGAATGTAAGTAACATAGGCACCCAATCAGATCCAATAGATGTAGAAGTCATGGGGGCAAGACGGATTCACAAGAAATCGCACTTTGAAAACTCAAACACAAGGGAAAGACATGCTTTGTGGAGGAGAAATCGACAAAGAGGGGGTCGCATGTGGGTGCATAGAATACATGACGAAGAGGCCTCTTTGCGTGAGCAATCGACAAAGAGTGGGTCGCATGTGGGTGCATAGAATACATGACGAAGAGGCCTCTTTGCATGAGCAATCAACTTAAGTTGAGGAGGGTCATAAATGATTTAGTAGATGGGACACCAGTTTATAGCAGAAAGTTTACCTTTTAAGGCCTTTGCACCAAGATGTAATTACAAACAAATAGGGGTACACGTGAGTAGACTAAAGGGCACTAGTAATATCTTAATGATGATTATAAACACAAGACATGCTCACCTTCCTTGGGAAAGAGTAGTTGCAGGTCACTTGCACAAACCCTAAAATCCTAAAAACTAAATATTAAACCAAAGCCTAGCTAGATCATACACAAATCAAGTTTAATAGTGCATATGTATAATGGAGTGTTGTGGTTGTTAACTAATCAACCTTATATCCTCACAGCCTAAGCATATGCTAAATCATACACAAATCAAGTTTAATAATGTATATGTATAATGGAGGAGTGTTGTGGTAATTGTTACCTAATTAACCTTAGATCCTCAAAGCGGCGGACCTGCAAGCCTCATAACATCAAACAACAACAAAATGTGTGAGATGGAGTGAGAATACATCAAAATAGAAGGAGAGCATAAACCATAAACTTTAAATTCAAAGAACCTTTAAAAAAGTTCCATGATGGACCAAAGAAGCTTACTGCACTCAAAATGATGATATCTATGTGCTTACTAATCCAAATAGCTCCAATTTATTTGTTGACAATAGCTATGCTAGAGAGGAGATGATTGGAAAAAGAACTTTGAAAAAATTATCAAAGAAGTAGGAGATATGGCGGGTTTAAAAAGAAAGCGAGGAAGGGGAAAGAGGGATACATTTTAGTGAGATTTGAAGAGTGGGAGGGAAGTTGGAACTTTTGGGTGAATTGAAGAAAAAAGGTATTAATATGACATGTGAATATTTTAAGGTGAGGACCACTAGGTCTCTTGACTTCCAAGCTTTATTTTTTATGTTTTTTCTCTCATTTTATATTCATTTGTAGAGATCTTGCAGAATTTAGAGAGAGAAAGTGTACAAAAGATAACATGAATCTTGATTCCTAGCAATCTCATTGGCTAGCCATTCTTTTTTTAATATTTTCTTACAAGGTCCAAAAATTTCCTAATGTTAATTTTTTTCCAATGAATGCTCAAGTTGATGCATCTTCCACTCTAAATCAAACTAACTATAATGGGAACTCGAAGTTGAATATGGCACCAAAATGTTTTTTTTGCATTTATATTAAATATATTATGTGAGATTTTCAAGAAAAAGAGTGTTTTTCTAAGGTTTCATTTTAGTATGTAATGATTAATGCTTGAAAAAGTCATTGAAATGATGACCCCCATATCCTCTCTATTTAAGGCAATAAAATGACGACCCCCCATATTGTTTCTATTTGCATACATTCACCCATATGCTTTTTATTTGCAGTCTTATCTATTTAAGGCAAAAAAATGAGTAGAGGGAGGGAGAGAGAGAAGGAGGAGAGGGAAGGGGTGGGGGAAACTCATCTTCTAAGGTTGTATTAATTAAATGCAACGTCAGTGGCATTTAATTAATACATATCAAATAAATTGTATGAATATACATATCTAACTTCGTGACATATTAGAAATAAATTTATGTTTATTAGCAGGTTCGTGGGGAGTGTTTTGAAACTCGAAACTGATACATCTTAAATAGGGTTTTAATTATTTGGGTGGGATTTTTGATCAAGGCTAGGCAATCTACTTTGTTTGGTGTGATGTTTACCTTTGCTCCCAAATTTTCTTTGACAATTTTGGTAATGGCCTGTAAAGATGTGGTGAGAAAAATCCACATTTCGGCAAAGCTTTTTTACCTTAGTCATGGTTTTTTTGGGCAAGTGCTCGAAAAGTGGAGTGTAAGTGCCCTCTAAAAAACACGCTCACTCACTCGAATTTCTATACATGGTACACGCCAAAAGCAATGTCCTTGCGAGTTCAAAAATGGCTAAGCTCCGTCTATTGGGGCAAAGCTTTTTGAAACTGTTGACAATGTCGTGTGTAACACACATCAAAGTACTACACGCCATTACAATTTGGCCATGTATTCATACACATATATGGGCATTCATATGTGTACGTTCAAATATATACATACATACATAAATACATATGTATGTATGTATGTATGTGTGTATGTGTGTATATATGTAGTTTTTATGTTTTATGTGCTACAAGTATATTTCATGTTCATTTGTTCAGGTTCTAGTGAGAGGGAAAGGAAGGTAGAGAGGTATGCTTGATGTCTATTCTTTTACAATCTAGTGAGGGAGAGATCAAGATGGAGCAGGAAAATCCTTTTAAAATGCTAGAGAGCATATGAACTATGTATATATTGTGCAAGAGAGGTATGGTCTATATCTATGTTATTTGGATCTTGTGTGTGAGTGTGTGTGTGTGAGTGTGTGTGTGTGTGTGTGTGAGAGAGAGAGAGAGAGAGAGAGAGAGAGAGAGAGAGAGAGAATTCAATGCAAAGGGAGATGTCGCGCATGTTTTTTTAATAGGAGCACAAATTATGAAACCTTGGTGGATAGAGGCAAGCATCATGATGAGAGGTTGCTTGGTTAAAGCTACTATATCAATATTGATGTCGACAATGATGAGGTTTGTTAAAGCCTCTTAGATCAACAATAATGTCAATAGATGTGTCATTTTATTCTTGCTCTCTTTCGACCTTGTGCCTTTTTAGCTAGAAGTAGGATACAGTGTATAATAGATTGTGTTACTTTGTTTTCATTAGTATGATCTTTTCTACCAAGAGTCCAGCAGGAGGATGTGGTAATAAAAGGCATTTGAAACTATGCAACACATAGATTAACAAACTCTAAACAGCCTTGTTTAATAGGGAGAGAAGTAAAGATCCAATATCTTGACACAAAAGCAAGCAAAGGTTAACTTTTGAGTGAGGCAAGAGAGTGAGCACCATGGCAAAGAAGAAGGGTGTTCAATTTTTATGCCACTTAAAAGGCAAAAAAATGTTATGCAATGTGTTCATGAACTTTCAAAACAGTAATGGTTATAGTAGAGCATTGAGGGCCTTTGAGAGTCTTCTTCCAAGTGTCTTCTTCTTGCCGACTGTAGAAAGCCCCTGTTTGGCCATGTATTCATACACATATACGGGCATTCGTATGTGTACGTTCAAATACATATTTACATACATAAATACATATGTATGTATGTATGTATGTATGTGTGTGTGTGTGTGTGTGTATATATATATGTAGTTTTTATGTTTTATGTGCTACAAGTATATTTCATGTTCATTTGTTCAAGTTCTAGTGAGAGGGAAAGAAAGGTAGAGAGGTATGCTTGATGTCTATTCTTTTAGAATCTAGTGAGGGAGAGATCGAGATGGAGCAGGAAAATCCTTTTAAAATGCTAGAGAGCATATGAACTGTGTGTATATATATATATATTGTGCAAGAGAGGTATGGTCTATATCTATGTTATTTGGATCTTGTGTGTGTGTGTGTGTGTGTGTGTGTGAGAGAGAGAGAGAGAGAGAGAGAGAGAGAGAGAGAGAATTCAATGCAGAGGGAGATGTCGCGCATGTTTCTTTAATAGGAGCACAAATTATGAAACCTTGGTGGATAGAGAGAAGCATCATGATGAGAGGTTACTTGGTTAAAGCTACTATATCAATATTGATGTCGACATAATGAGGTTCGTTAAAGCCTCTTAGATCAACAATAATGTCAATAGATGTGTCATTTTATTCTTGCTCTCTTTCTACCCTGTGCTTTTTTAGTTAGAAGTAGGATACAGTGTATAATAGATTGTGTTACTTTGTTTTCATTAGTATGATCTTTTCTACCAAGAGTCCAGAAGGAGGATGTGGTAATAAAAGGCATTTGAAACTATGCAACACATAGGTCACGTTTCTCAAACTCTAAACATCCTTGTTTAACAGGGAGAGAAGTAAAGATCCAATATCTTGACACAAAAGCAAGTAAAGGTTAACTTTTGAGTGAGGCAAGAGAGTGAGCACCATGGCAAAGAAGAAGGGTGTTCAATTTTTATGTCACTTAAAAGGCAGAAAAATGTTATGCAATGTGTTCATGAACTTTCAAAACAGTAATGGTCTCTACAAAAAGCTCATAAAAGATATCCTCCCAACTCATGTTTTTTGAAGCAACTTTTGAACCTGAAGACTTTACACCAAGATCTCTTGTTGTCATCCACACCATGCAGCTCTCAGCTGCTCTCTTTTTTGAGCTTTTAGTATCCAACATTTGAGGGCCTTTGAGAGTCTTCTTTCAAGTGTCTTCTTCTTGCCGGCTGTAGAAAGCCCCTGTTTGTTGGCTAAGGCGGAGCGCAACTCAGACATAGTCAAGCCATCATGAATGTCCTCTATGATTGTTGATAACTCCAGGTTGGGGCTGGGATCACTTTTGGCTTTCTTGTTTATGGAACCATTATCCACTCCGGAGCTCTCTGATTCTCCCTTTTCTGATGTATTCATCATCAACTTTGCATTTGATAGTAGTCAGCTAAGGAGTGTCTTCTTGTTGCCAATAGTAGAGAGCCTCCATTTGGCTAGAGCAGAGCACAGTCAGTAAAGCCAGTAAAATCTGATGAGCCAGGATCAGTGCACAAAGCCATCAACACCTGATGAGCCAGGATCACATTTGGCTTTCTTGTTTACATGACCATCATCCACCCAGGCACCTCACTTTTTTGATATATTTGCCTGCTTTTGACTCAACTAGCTTCCTCAGAATGGTGAGCTCTTGTTTTTGAACCTGACGCTGGAGCCTTTTGTTTCCGACTTCACAGGAGCCACCTTTCTAGATGACTTCCTCACATTGCCATCTGTTGCTGAGAAGCCATGCTGCAGCACCCTAGTTGAATAAAAACATCTTAAGAAATGCCAGAAGTAGAAACAAACATAGCCCAGCTTAAAAGACATGCTCGAAGTAAAAAACAAACTTAGTTCAGCTTGAAAAGGAGTTGAATATATTTCAATGGCAAGTTTCTTGCAATTATTTAAGCAAGATTATTGTAAGAATAGAAATGATAAACTTACTTGGAAAGCATTTGAATTATTGTCTGAAAGATAAAACTTTCATAAAGATATTGGAAGAATTATTTATTAAGTTATGGAAAATAGCAACTTACTTGCAAGTGTCGGATAGTTTTGCTACAAAATACATTATTAAAAAGGACACAAATACCACAAGTATATGTGACATTTTAATTTGCTATGAAGATTGAAATTATGGAAAATGGAGAAACAATTGACTATTGACATAAAGATAAAGAGATACCAACAACAGAAATGAATACAAGAAGTCAAATAATATTTACATTCTTTTAATGATGTGAGTATGGTCAAGTATTATCATTTTCTCAGGGGTTAATCTGGTTCTAAGGTAACGGAGTCGATTCATAAAGTCTTTATCTATTATCGAGGAAACGAATCATCTTCTATAGTATATCCACGAATGATGTCAATCCGCTCTAGAAGGTGACAAAAGCATATGTTTGGAGTAAAAACTGTGGTGTACTTTCCAATAGGTATGAAAACAAAACATTCTTCGTGATCATGCTTCCACATCTTTGACCATTCATCTTGTTTCCGGTTGTTGAATATCCGTAGCAGTTGTTGAAAAATAACATGATTTCGTTTAGATAAATATGCTAAGCGGGTGCACTGTGTCATAAGTCGCATGAGCTCCAAAGCGTATGAAGATCATGAGGTGATGATCAAGTCACAATGCTATAATCAAAAGAAATTTTTTTGACATGAGGACTTGTTGAGTGTAGTTGGTGCGATGTTGTATAATTAATTTTGGTTTTAGTGAGAGAGATTTGAGATTATGCACTATTATAATTTAAATCCAATGATAAACTAATAACAATTTTAATAATCTAGATTGTAAAAGAAATGAAAGGAAGGAACACAATTGCTAAAGTCTATAATTCAAGACAAAATAAATTTAAATGCATCTTTAGTCTAGGGCCAAGGATGCCACGAGCCCTACAAACAGTCTAAAAAGATATCGGGATCATGAGGTTTGTGATAGTAGCTATTATGGTGAATGCTGCTAAAATAGTTGGGTACGTGGATACAAATTTCAGATCCCATGTCGAAAAAGTATAGAATGTATAGCTTAGGTAAGGCATCAGGAAAGGTATTATGGGTAACTGCCACCATGATGTCGAAATCCACGACTTTTGTTGTTGAGTCCCAAATGATTCCTCGTGTGCCCATAGGGTGATAGAAGTCCATCCCTCATAGAAGGGCCATGGGGGAGGCTCATGGTTGATGAGCTTCTTGACTAGAAGATAGATATGTGGTCCAGAAGTCTCTCTAAGGGCCAATAAGAGTGGTCGGTTTTGCCCAGCCATTTTACCGATGTTGATTTCAAGCCAAAGTAGTCAAACTTTACAAGACAAAGAAGCTTGTGAGAAAACGTATTTTATCTAAAATTCTAGGTAAGGGTCTCTTAAATACTTTTCATAACATTCAATCAAGAAGAAAAATTTAAACAATTAAACAAGAAGCATAATTTTTAAACTACCCCTATTTATATGCTATGCTTTACTATTAAACATAGTGAGGAGGCACTGAAAAATTAATAAGATGAAGTTGACATATAAGTGGTCAGTATAATTGAATTAGGGATAAGGTGAGTTAAGGGATCTTGAGGTAAAGTTTATAAATTTTTTCTTTGCGAGAGTGATAAGCTGGATAGTTTGGTGTAGGCTTCACTAGACTACTTGTCTAACCCTAGGATGGTAATTTTACAAGACTTTTCTTTTCCTTTTTCTTGGGTTCTATGACAATCTTTGGTGTTATGAAAATATAAACGTCGTAATACCTAAGATTCATATTTATATTGGTATTAAGATTTTTGAAGCTTATAGTAATAAGATTTCCCTAGGCTTTATCTTAGCTTTCTCTAAGCTTTTTAGAAGGATGATTAAAGCTATTAGAAGATTTAATTTTAGTTTCAAGTTAAAACCATTAAAGATTATAAGAAACTAGCATGTAAGAAACATGGAGCCCTCCTATATATGTATATATAAATATTAACCTTTAATTTGAAACTGCGCCTCTCCATATTAGTGCATCGACGGCCATCAGCCTACGACTGAGGGTGGATATGTATATGTATGTATGTATATATATATATATATGTATGTATGTATGTATGTATATATATATAATATTTAATTTTATTAGCCAAAATTTTACAAGTCTCTAAGGACTTGAACAGCGTGCAGTGCTGTAAAAAAAAGAAAATTTTGGCCGTGCTTCTTGTTGCCGACTGGAAGAAATGGGGAGAGGGAAAAATTTTTGCACATCCCATCGTGGTCGCCAAATTGGAGAAAGGAAAGAGAATTTAGTCAATTAATTCTTCAATTACTAACTAATCTGATTGCTAATTATTCTGGAGAAGAAAAACTATTTTAAACTTTAAATTAACTTGAGATACTCTAGATCCGTCCATTATAGAAATCAAACTTCTCCATTGGCTTAGCAATCTTGCTATGGTCCTCTATGCTCTTCCCCTTGCTGATTCGATCGGTACAGACGGATTATGAAGAGGATTAGTGAGATTATAGGTGGTTTTGTGGTTTTTGTAAACCCACCAATGGTTTTTGACCTTGCTTTACCCTTTGTGCAATAGATTGATGGGGATTTGTTGTCCAATGGTTAAAGACAAGCCTTCTTTTAACCATACATAAACATAAACTTATTCTTCTTCAAATTAATTAAAAAATTACCAAAATCACTTGTGCCTTTGTCTCTTTTTCACCTCTTTGTCCACAAGTCTTTAACCAACTTCAAGAAGACTGAATTAAACTAAAGCTCTGATACCACTGTTATGGGACCCTTTTGTACTTCTTGAAGAAACAATTTAAAAACTTATAAATTATATCAAAATTGAAACAAAGACTTGAATTAAATTGAAAACTAAATAATATAGTATAACACAAGGCAAGAAAAATAGAATAACATCAGTGCAATCTCCCCCCTCAAGTGTGTAGCTCCACTTCCACGACTTGAGTATTTAGAGAATTTTATTCATAAAAATAGCCCAAGGATCTAAGAATAGATGTGCGTACAAATTGGGCTTGCTTTTCCCACTTTAGGGGTATTGCTTTACATATTATTAACCATATGAAATATACTAAGGTTTTTGTACATATAGAAACCTTTGCCCAAATATAATTGCTAATGGGCCTAGTTACATAAAATAACTTTGTGTACATTTGCACATTCCATTAAGCTAAATCCTGCACAAATTAAATTAAGCATACTTTTCTACAATTATTAATTCATCAAAAATATGATAAAATATATACCTATTAACAGTCTCAACTCTCACCATGGTGGTGGTGGTGAGAGTGGCTTCCACAGTCCACTTCCTTTACCTTGATGAGGATAGACCATACCTCGTCGGGTGAGTACATAAAAGCAATGGAGTAGTTATCAAGGAGACATACTTTATTCTTCAAAACTCTCTTCTTTCAGACTCCCTCATTCTCACATATGAGCATGTTGCAATGACATTATCCCTTTTATCTTTCTTTGCCTTGCTTGTTTGATACTCCAAGTGTGAGTATATAAAAGCAATGGAGTAGTTATCAAGGAGGTAATCCTCATCCTTGGATATTTTCTTCTAAAATTATCCCTTAACCATATATGAGCACGTTGCAATGACATTACCCCTTTTGCCTTTCTTGGTCTTGCTAGAAATAGTGCACTTGTATATTTAAAAATTTAAACCTTCATCATTTTCTTCATCAGCATTCATTGTACAGTTATCCCCTCTACACAGGCAAAGCACTAGGGTGACCTACTTATAAATGTCCTCTTTATCACTTGAGCTTCCATTGGACAATATGCCATTATCTAAGGATACTACGGTGTGATGCTCCCACATCTTGACATAATCTTTGTTATTGCATCTTTGCCACATCCCTTGTATACATAAATTGCAAATTTAGTAAGGTAGGTTTTGCATCTCAATGCAAAAGTTTCTATTGTTAGATATCGATTCACACAGTGCATGAGCAGGATCCATGTGCATGCTTACAGTCCCACATCATGCTTTTTGGCACATCACCTTGCTTTAACTCCTAAAAGACTTTGCTTACATTTGTTTTTTAGATGAGTGCTTTGTCTTCCAAAATATTGTGCCCACCTCCCTTTTTTTAGAGGAGTTTGCAATGTGGAATTTATCACTTAAATGAGCTATCAAAGATTCCACCATGTTGGTTGCACATTTCATAGGAGCACCATGTGATTTTAGTTGCTCATGTAAGGGGGCATCTTGATTATTGCACTAGCCTCATCATGCATCCCCTTTTCATGGATGAAACAAAAAAAATCCACTCTATCTCTACTCCTATTTGTTAGTAGAATCTTGCAAAAAAGTAAAATAATCTCTTTACCTTGAATTGTGAGGCACATCTATCGGACCAATTATAATGCCACTTAAATATAATCCTTTATTATTTTAGGGCAGAGATTAGGGAGAAAGAGAGCATTGCGAGACAAGATTTTCTTAAACAAATATAATGTGTTTGGTGACGCTTTGGTGGATATGTAACCAAAGTGTTGTGTTATTGGGGTAGCACATTGAGTGCTCTAAGGAGCTCTGAGCCTACAATTTTATCTACACTTATTGCTCAATTTTCTATATTTTGAACTAATGTAGTGAATGGGCATCTCCCCAAGTGTGGTATAATATGAGCAATTTCATGATAACATTCCAAGGTAGGGGTTGTTGTTGGGAGTTAATATGGCGCTTGGAAATACTCTGAGAGAGAGGGGAGGGGAGAGAGAGCAGGGGAGAGAATCTATAGGGGAGAGAGAGAGAGAGAGAGAGAGAGAGAGAGAGAGAGAGAGCACTATTTGTGCAAGTGCCTATATTTTTGAAAACCTTCAATCATTAGACATTCGAGTCCTGTAAGGGCCACTTTCACTAATTTCTCTCTCTTGTTTGACTTGTTTCTCTCTTATTTGCAAGGATTGTAAAAGTCACTTTCAATATGTATATTAATATTATCTCCAAAGATACACCCTATTTTATATTGTAAAAGGTAATTCAAGTGTTAATTCAACTTTTTGGAGGAGTGTATAAAAAGATATAGGGGAGAAGAGAGCTTGAGCTCTTGCAAGCACACACACACACTCACAAAACCCTAAAAGAGAACACACAAGGTGAGAGGCTGAAAATCTTCTTCTTCTTCACCGAACACTCAACACACCATATACAAAGATAAGAGTACACACATATGAAAAGGTACTAAACCAAATACATACTAGGGTTCTCTATAGTGTGAACCCAACTAAATGAGCTGGCGCTATAACTATGCCAGTCTCTAGAATGGGTGTCACACAGCCTGTCATCCCACTGGCCGCATATCACACATGATCTCACCAACCATGCTAGTGGTGTAAGTGTAGGGCCTATCCCCCAGGCGGGTCATCAGTGTCCACCGCCTCACTAGATGAGCTCGATATCTCAACACTCCCCCTTGAGCTCAACTCCATCTCATGTACACCAAGTGAAGCCTTGAATCTGTGGAGCTTCTCTGTACCCAATGCTTTGGTGAATATGTCAACGACCTGATCTTGTGTGCTAACATAAACACGGTCAACGTCTCTTGCCAAAATCTTCTCTCTGACAAAATGGTAGTAGACCTCTATATGCTTTGTGCGAGCATGAAAAACTGGGTTCCTAGCCAACTGTATACTACTAATGTTATCAGTGGTCACGGAAAATGACTTGTCTATCCACTGATAGACCCAAATCTGCAAGTAGCTTTCTCAACCAAGCTACCTCACATGCTGCCATAGCAGCACCTTTGTACTCGGCCTCTAAGGATAGAGCAATCGTAGGCTACTTCTTGCTGCTCCAAGTCACATCAGCACTCCCCAAAGAAAACATGAAGCCACTAGCAGATCTTCTATCTGTGATACTACCAGCCCAATCAGCATCTGTGTACCATGTACACATATCTCTGTCCCAATTTCATAAAATAGTCCACAATGCAAAGTAGACCTCACATACCTCAGTATGTGTCTCAATGCATCCAAATGCGGCTTCCGAGGAACTTGCACAAATTGACTCACCAACCCAACAGCATAGCTCAAATCTGGCCTGGTGATCGTCATGTAGATCAAGCTTCCTACTATACCTATACATAGTAGGATCCTCCACCTGAATCTGCACTCAACTTGCCATTCTGATCCAATGGCACTGAGATAGGCTTACAGCCTATCTCACCATACTTGGACAACATGTCCACCATACTGTCTCTGTAGTAATCCAATACCATGTGGTGACTTAACCTCAATGCCCAAGAAATATCTGAGTTCCCCCAGATCTTTCATCTCAAACTTCTGTCGTCTAAGCAAGATCTTTACATCAAATATCTCTACATCATGGTCCCTCGTAATGATCAGGTCATCTACATAGATGACAACAAGCACAACCCCTCTGTCACTGTGTCTCACATACAGCGAGAAATCTGCATTGGCTACATGAAAGCCAATAGTGACAAGATATTCAAAAATCTTGTCAGACCATGCTTTTGGTGCTTGTTTTAAGCCATACAAGGCTTTCTTCAACCTGCAAACATGCTCAGGGTGACTCACATCCTCATAACCAGGTGGTTGCAACACATATACACCTCTTCCTGCAAATCCCCATGCAAGAATGCATTCTTTACATCCATCTGATGTGAAGACCATTGCTTTGACATAGCCAGTGCTATCACAACTCTCACTGTTGCCATCTTGGTACCTGGGCTGAAAGTTTCCTCATTATCAATGTCATATGTCTACGGATATCCTTTGGCTACCAATCTAGCCTTGTACCTGCTTATGCTTCCATCACTTTTATGTTTTACTTTGTACACCCACTTGCATCTAATGGCTTTCTTGCCTTCAGGCAATTGCACTAAATCCCAAGTCTCATTTCCATATAGTGCATCCATCTCCTCATCCATAGCTTTCTCCCAACACACATTTCCAATAGCCTCATCAATGCATGTGGGCTCTACAACCTACACAACTTTTGCCATGTATGCATAGTGATGTGCCACATAACCATCATAGGTAAACCTCTGCACAGGATTCTTCACTCTTCCAAATCTTCGTAGCTTTGCATTCATGGCTTCCATAGCCTTCTTTACACCAGGTGTTCTCATAGCTGGTATCCCAAGATCCTTATCAAGGCTCATCTTTGAGCCACTAGACTCTCCTTCAACATGAGAATGCCGTGCAGAATATCAGGCATACTAAGGGGCTCAACCACTTTCTCTTTGCCTTTATGTGATGTACTAATCTGGTATTATGATGCAGCCTGCCACTCCATGGTCTATCAACTGAACCACTAGATGAGGACTCTCAAAGACTGTGATTGTTGACTTGTATTCTGTGTAACCACATTTCCACTCACATCAACCCCAACAGCTTCTTTTTCAGCAGCATACCAGCTGCTCATCTCATCAAAACAACATCCTTGCTTACCCTTAACTCACGTGTAGTAGGGTTATAACACCTGTATCCCTTTTGCTCAAGGGAATACCCAATAAACACACATTTTTCAGCTTTTGGATCCAGTTTAGTTCTCAGCTCATCTGGCACATGCACATATGCAATGCATCCAAAGACTTTCAGATGAGACAAGTCAGGTTTTCTGTCCCAGTAAACCTCTCCTCTAGAGTTACATCATGTATGGCTGCACAGCTGGAGTCCTGTTCATGATGTAAACTGTAGTAAAAACAGCCTCAGCCCAATAGCTATGCGGCATATTTTTCTCTCCCATCAATGCTCGTGCAATCTCAGCAATGTGCCTATTTTTTCGCTCAGCAACTCCATTTTGTTGCGGAGTGTATCTGCATGTAAATTGTCTCTGAGAATATCATTCTTCTTCAAAAATTCAGAGAACTCATTGGAGAAGTACTCCCCCCCTCCATTTGACCTTAGGCACTTTACATGTTTCCCTATTTGCTTTTCAACCATAACTCTGAAATTCTGAAAATGAGTGAACATCTCACTCTTCTCCTTCATGAAGTATACCCACACTTTCCTTGTGTGGTCATCAATAAATGTCACATAATACCTACAGCCTCCCATAGACATGGTCTTCGTAGGACCCCATACATCTAAATGCACAACATCTAGTGTATTTGTGCTCACATTTCTGCCACGTGGAAATACATGCTTTGTTTGCTTTCCAAATTGGCATGCTTCACATATTTTCTGCATACCTTCAACTTTAAACTTTGGTAGCCCTATCACGATTCCGTTCGTCTGCATAGACTTCATTCTCTGCACATTCACATGCCCAATTCTTTTATGCCAAATGTCTGTGTCTACAACAATTCTTGAACCATTTGCAAACATCGCAGCACTCACTTTCAAGCATGTTTACATTCAATGTAAACATTCTGCATGCCATGATCTTAAAATGAGAGAGAGAGAGAGAGAGAGCTATTAAGCTGAAACAATAGAGTTCTGGTTCAGAGCTTCACATATGGGGTTCCAATGAACAACAGTGAAAATGCGAACTTCACGGGTATTTGCCTTACATGAGATAAACTTGGTCAAACCTTCAATAATGGTTTTCCAATTTCCTTGACTGGTCATGAATTCTAGGCTGATCATGTCTAATGGGCTCCTAGCCAACCTTGATGTTTTTAACATTTATGAGTGGTCTTTGGAAAATAGCCATTCATCGTAGGTGTAATAGCACAGTAGGATGATTTTTTTTCTTTCTCCCATTTATCCTCCGACTCTAGGTCAACTTTGTCAAACACAACATTTAACAGCTTGACTTACCTTGTAATATGACTAAGCTGGATCAAATCAATGAGTAGGCCTTCCAAGTGTCATGTGCATCCATTAATCCCAATGCTCATAGACATATATTCTCATTAGCAAATATATGGACAGATTCAAGGACAAATTTAGAGAAGATTTTGTAGCCCTACAGGCTCTGAGAAGTGCCCAAGATATAGCCCAATGGTTGGGACACCTTTTGGACATAGTTTGGACACAAAATATGAGTTTTTGGACAATGTTGTGTGGGAAAAGTAGGCAAAACCGACTTGATTGCAAATTGAAACCTTTTTCCTATAAATAGGATCATTAGGATCATCATTTAAAGATCAAGAGGGTCCATTTGTCAGAGTCTGCAAGGTAGCAAAGGACACAGTAGTGAATTAGTAGGAGCTTCTCTTGTCCGATTGTTGCAAGTAGAGGGCTGTAGGGATATTTGGTATGCATCATGAAGATGTGAATCAGCAAGAACATTGTATATTTGGCAATATACAATAGATTAGGTGTTACATGCGCGGAAGCCTTGCTGTATTGATCCATAGCCCTAAGCATGTTAGAATTGTGCATCTCTTGTGTATATGGACTCTACCCATTGTCAGGTGTTTTATCCTATTTTTAGGGGTTGTAGAGCTATTGGCCTGCTCTAGGAGCAGTCAGCCAGCTTCCACACAACACTATAAAAGGAGGACTCCCATCATCATTTTATTCATCCATTCCCTTGCACAAGGCCATTGTAAAGCTTTATTGCTATTATAAAAGGTGATCTTGTCCAACTCTCTCCATCTCCTTTGCTCTCTCTCAGTTGTTTACTATTTATGCTTTCGCCTATGCATTCTCCAACATGGTATCAGAGTATAAACACTAAACATGGGGAAGCGCCCTGGGAGCCTTAGAAGTGGTACTAGAATCTATATCACTATCCTGTGTCATGTCTTTGCCTTTTCTCTAAAATGAAGCCTTGCCCGTGGTCTTGTCCTTCTTCTTGGACAAATAATCTTTGGATAGATGGCCTTCCACAAAGCAGACTCCAACCTTTCTTTTGAACTGAGGAAAGTGCTCAGTCAGAATTGTTGACTGCTGCTGACACCTTCAATTTACCCTGTGAGACGAGAATGGACTCCTCCTCCAAAGGTAGGGAGCTAAGATCATCAAAATCCAACTAAGTGGATGTGACCTTGCACCGTAAAGATTGAGAAATCACATCATAGTCCAGAGGAAGCTTGGTGAGGATAAGAGTAGCCAGCTGAGAAGAGGACAAAGCAGCACCCATAGCCAGTTTAACTGGTCATGGATAACCTTGGCCTTCATGAGAAAAGATTGCATGGAACTGCCTTCAAGGAATGACAAACCGTAGAGCTGCCCTTGCAAGGTAACTGCCCTCATCCAATGAATCTCGTGCAAAGAGATCCTCCAATTTTGATCGTACCTGATGAGCACTAGTGAGAGTTTGCACAGCCAGTGAGACCTCCTCTGTGATGGTCCGCACAAGCACAGAATGTGCCTTTGAGTCCCGATTCTCCCAGTCTTGTAATTCCATCCTCCTAATCCTGAGTCCACCTCCTAGAGTTTTGCAGACGCTTGGGCTTCCTTTCAGTGCCCTGAACAATGTCTCACAAACCCTTGTGGATGAACGAGATCCGCATCTGAAGCTTCCAATGAGCATAGTTGGGTCCTTTCAACTTGTCATCCTTTCTCGTATAGGAGGGAGCCATATCGATAGTAGCAAAGAACAAACACCTCAGCACTCCAAGACTCCTCTCGAATGCTTTCCAACGAAGCAAAGCGCCAGGAACAATCAGCCCCCTCTCAAACTTGAGAGAGAAAGAGGCTGGATAGCAGCAAAACAGTCCAAGATCCACTGGCAACCTCCTACCAGAAGTGCAGGGACTTGTGGAGGAAGAAGACAATGTAGGGCCACTTGTCTGGAAGCACCACAAGCAAGAAACGCACCACCAATAGATGCTGTAGTAGAAAACACAGCCAAAAACACTTCAAAACCTGCCTCTAAAGAGAAAACACAGCCTTTAGGGCTGGCCGACAACAACAACAACCAGAAGAGGGCTGGATCAAAAAATGCAGCAATGTACTAAAATGCAGCCACTGTATGGGACTAATCTAAAAATGCAGGAAGGTACTAAAGCATAGTCTTTAGAGCTGGCCGACAGCAACCAGAAGAGGGCTGGACCAAAAAACACAGCAAAGAACAAACACCTCATCACTCTAAAACTCCTCTCGAATGCTTTCCAACGAAGAAAAACACCAAGAAAAATCATCCCCCTCTCAAACCTGAGAGAGTAACAGGCTAGACAGCAGTAAAACAGTCCAAGATCCACCGGCAACCTCCTACTGGAAGGGCAAGGACTCATGGAGGAAGAAGACAATGTAGGGCCACTTATCTAGCAGTACCACAAGCAAGAAATGCACCACCAACAAATGATGTAGTAGAAAACGGAGGCAAAAACATATCATAACCTGCCTCTGAAGAGAAAAACATAGCCCTTTAAAGAAAGAGTTTAAACTCATGCTCCCCTCTAAAATTGGAGGAAAATTATAGAACTACCTCAAGGGAACCAGCGCTCGAAACTTTGGTTCTGGCAATGAACATTACTAAATCATGAACCCCTTCATTAAGTTTTATAAAGAAAAAAAAAGCATTTCATATATAATAAATAAGGTGAGGAATTCTCATAAAGACCTGCCTTTAAAGAAAGAGTTTAAACTCATGCTCCCCCCCTGAAATTGGAGGAAATTTATCGAACTACCTCTCTATCCTCCCCTCTTCACATTGCAAACTCCCTCTCTCTCTCTCTCTTTCTCCACGTGAGAGAGAGTGTGTGTGTGCAGAGAGAAAGAAGGGGGGATTCAAGGTACGGGCAGAGAGAGACAATCAGAAAATATTCTGTTTTAATCGCCCTTTTTTCACGAAGAGAAAAATAGTGTTCTACTAGCATAATAACAAAAAATATAATCAATTTTGTAAACTGCCTTTGTTTGTTAGGGTTAGGAAAAAGTTTTTTGTCAAATATCTAGAGCTCTCCCTCCCCTCTCTCTCTCTCTCTCTCTCTCTCTCTCTCTCTCTCTCTCTATACTATGGAGAATTTTCTCTCATTAAAAAAAAATCCTCGATGTAATAAACTTTCCTATGGAGTCAGATTTTTCATATGCCTCACGTGAATGAGGGAGTTGGGCACACCACGTGTAAGATATGAAGAGAGAGAGAGAGAGAGAGAGAGAGAGAGAGAGAGAGAGAGATTGGTGCACGCACTTATATGTGTGAGAGATGGAGGTTTGAGTGTAAAAGCAAAAGATATTAATGAGATCAAAGTGTGTGTTGAACACTACAACTCACCTCAAGAATGGTAGACAATGGGCAGTGAGAGTGGGTGTGACATGTAGCAAACAAAGTGGGCAAGTGGGTGATTTAATATCACATGTTTAGGGGTGCATGTCCCCGTACGTCGAGGGGACGTCCAATCGCTTATGCGTGCATGCACACTTGAGATGGCCAATCCTTGGCTACAAGGGGTGGAGGATCATGGTGGGGATTGGGGGGATTGGGAGTTTGAGGAATGTTATAGATCACCCAGAAACATATCCAATAAGAGATTACATGGTGAACCGCAACTATCATTAGAGGATCTTAGCAATTCCATCGCGCCTCCCGCCGTGAGCGTTGTCATACTGTCGCGTTGTACTATGGGTACTCGTCCCTCCTCACACCTCACTTCACTCGAACACACTCACTAGCATGCATTAGGGAGAGATATTAGCAAGATCAAGACTCAATTACACAATGGAAGAGTATGTTATATTATGAGAGATATTCACTTATATACATGGCCATAAGTGTTCACACTCACTTAAACTATGGCCAACTGGGCACTTTAGGCTCATAAGAGGCCTAATAATCTCATAATATATCCATGAAGTACATCACTTAGAACTTCATCCTAACTTGCTACCACATGCTCTTGAAGTGGGAACCACCATAAATACTCCATCACACCATTACGAGCACCTATCCAAGTTATTACTTTGGACACCATTGCTTTATATCTTTAATGTATGGCCCTTTTGTGTATCTACCATGACTCCTTGATGTAAGATAATGGCGGTAGCTCTTGTTAACCCTAGGAATGGGTTAACATCTCCCTCTTCCTGATGGTGATCGCGTCCATGTGATGGCATTGAAGACCTTTGTGTGGGGAGAATGGACAAGCTTTGTTGATTGCTTTGATGTTGAATGACGTTCAATGGTTTTTGTCCCTCCGGAAAGAATGAGAAAGGTTAGTTAGTGAATGAAAAGGTTAGTGGTTTATTGGGAATTCCTAACGGGGTGGAGGAGTGGGGTTTTTTGTGAGTGATTGCATTTTTATATTTGTGTGAGCATGTTTTTTTTGGGTTTTTTGCTCACTTTGTTTTTGGCAATCATAAGCAATGTTACATGTGATTTGTGTTAGTTGGGATACTAAGAGATATTAATAATGGGAGAGAAGAGAGGGAAGGCTCGAGAGGAACCTAGACATAATAATCAAAATGAGATGGTGATTCTCAGTTCCTCATTTGATTCATTAAAGTGCCATTCATCATTTGAAGAAATTAGCCTTCGAGGATGTTCCTTTTTGTGTGCTAGGATTCTTGTCAAATGTTGTTGAGTAGGACCTATTTCCACATGCTTCTTTCTATGTGCTTTTTATGTTTTTATGTATATTTAAGTGCTCTTATGAAACAGAGATACATGAAGTACAAGAATTGAGTCTAATAGACTTTTATTAAGCTGCTGCTTTTTTGTTGAAGTAGCCACTTGTTGGTGACGATTGAAAGAATTACGTCGACTTGTGAGGCTAATATAGATATCTTTACTAAAGATTGGAGATCATTTATTTGTGAAGATGGTAGTGTCATTTGGAGAGGTTTGTAATTTGAAGGAAAACTCTAGGCGATGGGTTATACCATTGACTAGGCTTTCGCCCACCATGCCCCCCCCATTCCACAGATTTACTTGGAGGTTGTCAATGCTAAGGCTTTGGTGCAAATGTACTCTAGTGCATGAGTATGGATATGTCCTCATGGATTAGCTGTTACATTATCAGAGCCAAAAGAAGAGTAAGCTATAAGCTTAATATAATGGCTATTTAAGATCCTTGGGAGTTGTTTGATAGGTCATATGTGTGACTTCCTTACGTTTGTGTGTATGCATGTGTTTTTTTTTGTTACCACCTTGCGAGCAACAGGTTCTTGTGGCTACTCTTCTTTTTGAGAGAATAGGTTCTAATGTTTGTTGCGTAGCTACTGCACTTACACTTCACATCTAGAGGGATAAAAAGAGCATTGTGAGTTTATCTTTGATGCGCTCATAAGTCTTCGTTGTTGCAGATGTGGGAATTGATTCTTGAATTTTTTGGTAGGTAAGATTGCTGGTTGGTTACCATTGGGGTTGTTAGAACACAAAAAGCTCTTGTGTAGGTGCTGAATACGCGAGAGTGGCTGAGTTACTTGCTCGATGTTGCTTGGGCCTCCATTCTTGTCAAACTTTAGTTGAACCTATTGGGGTTTGAGTCAGTGGTGGTGAGTCTTTCTTCACGTTGTTCAATTTTGGCAACCATATGATGAGATTACCATTAGAGTATCCTCATTGTTGAAGCACATACACAGGCACCCATCTTTGATGAACCGTATAAATTGGTGTGGCTGATGTATTTGGTGCCGAGGTTTCCTTCTTTGTGCAATCTTAGGGGGCTTTGGATGCGCTTGGAAATCAAAGTGTTGGTATTTACTTGGTAGTACCCTTGTGCAATAATCATTTTAGTACCCACACTTTTTGACTTGATAGAGTTCTTTGACGAACTCGCATAGGTTTTTGTGGATGGTGTTGTGGAGTACTTTTCTTTTTCCTTGGCCTATGAGTGCTGCATTGAGGAAGAGGCTTTGACTATCGAGGGACCCAAATGTGAATGGCACCTTCATAGTAGCCTTGAGCGATAAGTAGCTGCTTATCCACCCACATCTTAATACCATTAAGATACCTTGATTTTGGTTGTCTTGGTAGAGTTTTCTTTTTGGTTGATGTGGAAGGTTTGGGGACCTCCTTCAAATTAGTTGGCGCTAAGGGTGCAAGATTAAGCCTCATAGATATTGTTGATGAGGCTAGAGTCTCTTATAGAGTGGATGTCGATGATGAGGCTTTCAAGCATGCAATTGTCTCCTTTGGTGAGGTTTGTCGATGAAGAGGTATAGGCTCCGGGTCTTTTCCTTTGAATTACTTGTTAGAGATAGATGGTTGCGCGAGGGGAACTTCTTCAGGAATAGTTGTTGATTGTGAGGTTTTGGCAAACTTCGTTGGTGAGGATGGGGTTGAAGGAGTAGATGCTTTATCGGAGTCGGTTATTGACGCAGATGGTAGGTCATTATGTAGAGGGACTTCTGTGTGGAAGAGGCTTGTAACCTTTTGCGTTCAGCATCATAGAAATCCATTAAAGTTGGATCCTCTTCCTTGTTGCTGTATGGTATTGTCAACTTTTTGTCATTGACCATCATGATGACTTTATCGCTAGTAAAGCATAGTGGTGCTTGGGCAGAAATAGTCCATTTATGTCCCAAGATCAAGTCTGCTTCCAACACATACTCAACCACAAAAAACTTACAAGGGGTTAGTTTCAATATACAATGTACGTTCAAATTACCCCAAACATAGCATGTACAAGTCTTGTGTAAAGGGAATTCTTTCAGGATGAGCCGGGAGTGTTGGTTGACCTAACAAATCCCATAACTCGAGGGTCATGAGATTGTGTTCTCGTGTTGGATAAATCTATGCTTGAGCTGTGGCGATTTTATTGGAAAGTTCCAATCCAACCAGAATCCTAGGGATTTTTTCAGTATGTGTTTGGTACACGGGAGATGGAGGTTTTGAGTCAATTGTTGATGAATTGGGACACTTTTTAGTATCATGATCAAAGGATTTACAATATATACAGCATAGAAAAATAGGTGCCTTGTATGCACAATGGGGATTGGGATGGTCATAGTGATTGTGTTAAACACAAGGCATTTTGCTCCTCACTTGTAGAGGCATTAAGGATGGTTAGTTTTGAAGGATCTCATCTTCTCTTAAAGATGTCGATTGGAAGCTTTTAAGCAAGGCTACATAGAATTCGGGGAATAACAATTCCAAGATCAATCTTTCTTTTTCCATTGCTTCACTTAGTTTAGATGAGGGACACCTTGTAGCATGATCATCTTCCAGTAGTTGTCATCTAAACGTACTTCTTCTTTACAACATTGATCGAATGTTTTCGGGTTGGATACAATGATCAAATTGTGTAAGCTGTTTTTCTTTAAGCCCATCATGAAACATCTCTTCAATTGAGAATCGTTCACTTTCTCCCATGACTCACATCGTGAGTCCAACAATTTTATCCAAAGGATAAAGTCTCTAATGTTTGGATTGCTAACTAACGCTCTAACTCTTGCACTCGTCGGCAGCATCTAACTCCTCAAACCTTCTGGTTGCGTCCTCTTGGGCACACCTCGCCGTTGCTTCTCTTTCTTCCTGAGCTTCGGTGATTTGTTGGAGTCTTTGGGCAACCAGCCTCTGAATGTCGTGTAGTTGTTGTATAAGCCATGCCGCTGCCTCTTGGAGTGCTAACTCTTTCCTTTGTACTTTGGCCTGGCTTGCACATATTGTGTCGTTAAGTGTTCTAACCTTTTCTGCATGGTCCTTGTTTGTTTGTTCTCTCTCTTGCTGTAAATGAGTTTCCCTTTCCTCCGCTACATTTAGATGTGAGATTAGTTGCTGGATTTGGCTTTGCAAGTCTTCTTATTTGGCCCTGGCATTGGTTTGGAGCTCCTATATTTGCTGGGCATGAAGGGTAGTGAGCTCATTATTGTGGATGACCTCTTTCTAAAGCTACTCCTTAGCTTGTTCCAATTTTGCTTTGTGGTCCACATTTTCCTTGATTCTTTGGCTCAAGACCATGTTATTGCTTTCCAGGGCCTTATACCTGACCTCTTTCTCTTTCATGGGGCCTTCAATCTCTTCATGATTACATCCTTATGGGTAACTTCACCTGCTGCCAAGTTGTCTTTTAATTTTTGTACTTGCATGCATTGTTAACCTGTTTCCAAAGGGCAGTGTTACGATCGTGGAGCATGCGTGTTGTGAGGAGGTGGCACCGCCAGATCTTTTGTGCTGCCAGATTGCACTTGTGCTTGCTTCTTCTTCTAGCCCAGTTTGTGGTTGGTTGAGCAACTTATCTAGTCCTTCCATGGTTTCTTTCAAGAATTGTTGATAGTCTATGTTCTGCAGGGAGGCCAGCTGGGGTATTCTTACTTCATCTTCCAACCACCTTCTCTTGCTTGAACTGGATGGCTCTGGACTTCGTTCTCCTTTTCTTGCA
This sequence comes from Cibotium barometz, assembly GCF_041138505.1. Lineage (NCBI taxonomy): Eukaryota > Viridiplantae > Streptophyta > Polypodiopsida > Cyatheales > Cibotiaceae > Cibotium > Cibotium barometz. The sequence goes on from NC_141084.1 coordinate 43,517,924, forward strand.
TCAATTGGGGCCTCTATTTCTTGTACTGGAGCTATGGCTGCCTCAATGCCTTGTATTTCCTCATCCTGTAGTGGTGCTTCTTGTTTCGGTGATGTCTCTGTTGGCATGTCTGCTAGAGTTGATTCTTTGAGGGGAGATAGATCTGTAAATATTAGTTGAGCCAGGCTTGTCGGAGGAGTAACTTATTGTAGGGGCTTCTATATGGCTTGGCTGAGAGTGGTCTCTTGCAATGCCTCTTGATATGTTTGGATTTCCTGGGCCACTTCAGCCCGCCTCTAATCTAATCTTTGTGACAGCAACTATATCTGGAATTACTCCCCTCATCTTCTTATCTGTCTTCTTCCTTCGCCTCTTCTTGATTTCCTTCAAGATTGCTTGGGTATCCATCAAGATAGCCTGCCCCTCTTCCACATCTTCAGCTATTAATTTGGGTTGTTCTGGCAGCAGTGCCAACTGCAAGTGCTCCTCTCATTCAGGATCTGGGAGAGGCCTTTTTGCTATGTGATTTAGAACTTGTGTGAGTAGGTACGGGTTATAGATTTTTGATTGGTGGGCCTTTAAGTAGTTCTCCATCTTTCTATGGACATAGTAGGCCCAATCTTCTTCTTTCTCCTCATGTACTTTTGCAATTCTGTTCAAGGGCACCCTGTTATATCTGTCCACCACGGGCTTCACCTGCATTATCAAGGACATGGCCCTACAAGCTTTTTCCGTAGCCTCATCCCGGCTGTTTTCGTACTCGGCTCCATTTGAGTTGTAAGAACTTTTCTTGAGAATTGCATCCAGAGGCGTTTTGTCGATAGTGTGTGCATGGACCTTGACTACGAGCGAAAGCTGTAGAGCATCCCGTATGAGCTCTTCTGTGAGGGATGAGGATTTGCTCAGAAGTGTCGTCATCTTTGGTGATGGTTCCCCTTTTGGTGCCCTTGTTGTAGGTCTTGAGGTATTCAATGCAGAGTTCTGTGTCGATACTTCTTGGGAGTATCTGTGCCATTTTTCCCAAACCAACCTTATCCAGCGTTGCTTTGACTTCGGCCTCCTTCAGAATTTGGAGGCATTTTGGGCTGTGGTAATGTAGGGCTACCTTTCCATGGGCCATGAGAGCTTCTTTGCTGATGATGGCCCCATGGAAGGCCTAGGCATAAGGGCCCAAAAATTTCAACGTTGGGACCTGCGCCGCTGGCCTCTTTGTTTGACTTGTTGGGGATCTAGTGGTGCTAGCTTGAGTCGCAGCTGGGGTCTCGAGAGCTTTTGACTCTCTGAGGCCAACATCTATGCATGAACATCGCATCAGTCTACCGTGACTGGTGGGGTTGATACCATCGTTTCTTTTTCTTTTTTCTCTTTTTTTAAATGGGTAAGTGGTTAGTTGAATTGAGGAATTTGTTAGTGTAGGAGCAATCATAGGGTGTGTTAATAGACAGGTGAAGGATGTGGCGTGAAGGTGCAAGGTTCATGAATAGGCTGTGAAGCCAGGTTCCGTGAGACAGTTAGTTTCCATGAACCTTTCAGGTTCCATGAATTGGTTAGGCTTGAACCATTGAGGTTCCGTGAACCTTTGAGGTTCCATGAACTGGTTAGGTGTTAACCATTGAGGTTCCGTGAAAAAGTGAGTTTTCGTGAAATTGCAGGTTCCGTGAAAAAGTTAGGTTCCGTGAACCATTGAGGTTTCGTGAAAAAGTGAGTTTTCGTGAAACTACAGGTTCCATGAAAAAGTTAGGTTCCGTGAACCTTTGAGGTTCTGTGAACTAGTTAGGCGTGAGGCGTGAACCATTGAGGTTCCATGAAAAGTGAGTTTTCGTGAAACTGTAGGTTTCGTGAACTGGTTAGGCATAAACCATTGAGGTTCCATGAAAAAGTGAGTTTTCATGAAACTGCAGGTTCCGTGAAACTGTAGGTTCCGTGAAACTTTGAGGTTTCGTGAACCGGTTAGGCGTGAACCATTGAGGTTCCGTGAAAAAGTGAGTTTTCGTGAAACTACAAGTTCCGTGAAAAAGTTAGGTTCTGTAAGATTCCTCCTCAGCCTGAATAATGAATAAGCCTTTACTTCAATCCCCTGTTATCATTCCCTATTTCTGAATACAAGAAAATATTATTTTTTCTTGTTTTTGCCTAGTGAGATAAAAATTTCTAGAGAGTGGTAATTCAATATTGAGGTATTTTTGGATATATAAATTCTACAAATATCAAAAATATGTTTCCCTGAAATAGAAAATCAAAATAATTTTTCCAAGGTGCATTTGGAATCAATTAAAAATGATTTAAAAGACCTTAACCTAAGGGTCAAGAGTTTCTGAAAATTTTAGATTATGGTCCAATTAAGGTTCCTATGGACCAATAGATTAATCCAAGTGTTGGGATGAGATAAATATAATGAATAAAAGAAAATACCTAAAAAAGAGTAAATGCCCACATAGGATGAAGAGTTGACTGAGTACAAGATTTATTAGTTAAAAATTATGAAATATTACTAAAAAAATGAGATATTTTGGAGTAATCATACAATTTTGACACCTTGGTAAGGAAAGGGGGTGCCTTCAAGGAGGTACCTATTTCACACATGTGAATGAGTTTTAAACTCAAAAATATTAAGATATTTTTATCTTTCCTCTCTCCTGGATCAAACCAAATAAAAAAGGGAGTCAAACTGGTCCAAATCTTGTCCAAACTGAAGCTGGAAAATTCTAGAAATTAGTTGGACTCAGTTAGTGGCCTCCCTCACCTATAAATAGACCCTCATTCTTTTGTATTCTCATCTGTGAACTAGACCATGCCAATATTACATTAGAATAAGCATATTTTCTATTATCCCCTAAAAATCCTCTAGAATTTGGAGAGATTGGAGTTTCTCTCTCTCTTCAACCTTCCTTGGAGCTTTCTTCAACATACTAACCAATTGATTGATTGGGGGCCTCTCCTAAGAATAGAGAATCAAGCAAAACAAGAGGTAAGGTGTGACTTTATGGTTTTTTCTTAATCTTCTAAATGTTTTTCACTTCTCAACCCCTCTCAAGCTTGAGAAGTATTCAATTGAATGGTTTTCCAATGCAAATGAATCTCTCTAATGAATTTTAATGATTAATCACATAAAGTTTACATTTAAACTTAATTTAGGATATTTTTTATGTATCTCTCTCTCTCCCCCAAAGAATGGTCATTCCTATGACCAATTCTCAATTCAAATGATGCTTCTCATGGAGCAATTCCTAATTCTAAAATCAAACTCTATGCTAGTCAAGCTAGAGGCCAAAGAAATGGCTTTTTTATGCTTTAATGTTACATAAATTATGGTAAACTTAGGAATTAAGTCCATAAATTGGGTATTGGTCCAAATGATAGTTACTCTATCATAATCCTATTACTAAGTCTTATTCTTTTAGAAAATATTAAAAATTATTAGTAATAGCAGCGGAGCTATGGTAAAATTTTTAAAAATTAACACATAAATCATTTTTATATGCATAATATGAAAAGAGGACTTCCTACCATATTCTAGGATTAGTCATCCTATGATAAATGAATAATTCTCATCATATCCATGGAAAATTAATTTTTAATGGTTATGTATAAATAGTTAATTAGAGAAAAAGAGAAATTTTTAGTAATTTTATTTTTATGATAAAAGAGAAATTTCCATGATAATGGAGATCCATGTATTCCAATGGAGAAAGGGAAAATTTGGAATACTAAAATAATGGATATTTTATTTAAAATTAAAGAAGAATTTTAGATAAATTATTTTTATGCATGAAAATTTTAAATGATGAAAGAGAAATTTTTGTCATAATTGGAATTCAATCATTTAAACGGAAAAAGTGAAATTCTTATCATATTTGGATTAATGGACATTTTTATTTAATTTTAAGAGAAATTTTAGTTAAATTTATTTTTATGCATAGAAAAAATTTAAATGATAAAAGAGAAATTCTCATCATATTTGGAATTCAATCATTTAAATAGAAAAAGTGGAATTCTTGTCATATTAGGATTAATGGATATTTTTATGTAATTTTTTAGAGAAATTTTAGTTAAATTTATTTTATGCATGAATAGATTTAAATGATGAAAGAGAAATTCCCATCATATTTGGAATTCAATCATTTAAATGGAAAAAGAAGAATTCTTGGTATATTGGAATATTGAATATTTTTATTTAAATTTTAGATAGATTTAAGTTATGATAAAAGAGGAATTTCCATGACATTTGGATTGCACTCATTAAATGAGAAAAAGAGGAATTTCAAACTTATTCAAAAAAATAGATATTGGTATTTAGTTAAAAGAAATTTTTTATGATATTTAAGAAAAGAAAGATTTGAATTAATTGTTGGTGTCAAAAGATGAATTTTCACCATAATTTTACCTAGGAAATTAAGGTTGAGAAATTAAATGGTAGAAAGAATATCTTTAGATATATTACGTGGCTAAATCACTAAATTGGTATTCACCCAAAAGTAGATGTTTATCTGAAGAAAATCCTTGTTAGAACTAAACCAATGATTAGACTACGAGAGGGACGGATAGTAAACCTACTTGTCCATCTCTCGATCTAAATCAAGCAAAAAACTTCGTGACCAATTCTAGTTCCTAAATACAAAGAATAGACCACCGTTGAATTAAACTAGTTTCCTTAGACCGAAATCACCAAGAATCTAGTTGGACAATCAGTCAAATGATGGTGGGTAGATTACCCTGATGAGAGATCAAGGATTCTCATTATAAAATTGAGAAATTAAGGAAAAAGGGGTTTTTGTGGAACCAATCTCGAACTGGGAATTTTACTTGCATAGAACCTCTCTTTTCATTAAAAGGACTGTTTTATACCAAAATGCTGGAGGAAGCATTTGGCATGTGTTTTACTAAGAGGAGGTTCGCAACAACTGGCGGGGGAGTCGTCGAGGGACGTCGCTCGCGGCAAAGCCTGCCGAGGTCTTGACCAGTCTCGGTACGGTGAAAATGGTGCACTTCCAGTACGATGGGCAAGGACCGAGACGAAGCAGTGAAGTGCTAGGACACCTAAGGAGGATCCTAGAGGGTTCTCACCAGGTGATGCACGGGCTCGCGGTTGCTAGGACACCCATGCATGCGTCGAGGAAGATTCGGATGGACAAAAAGGAAATATTTTTGTGAATCAAATTTTGATACTGGATCTCGTTTGTTGGCCTGCTGGAGAGTCCAGAGGACACATTTTGTAATACAAAGGACTGAGAATTTTAGAGGATGATGATCAGTAATATTATGATTTCTATTGAAGGATTGTTTTAAAGCCAGTCGAATCTGTTATAAATGTCAATTTCATATTGGGTGTGTGCGTGGTATGCCTACCTTAATTTTTGCATGAATCGCAAGCTAGGGGGCCTGGGAACTCTTTTCCTCGTACCCACGCAAAACACAGCCAAATCTTTATAAATGAATCCCACCAATATAGTGGTCGGGTGGTTGGCTAACCCATGGGCCAGGGGCCGGTTATAGGCTGGATCGGAGGATTCCTGCGAAACAATTAAGATGTGATTAGTTACGTTAGTTAGATTAAGTCCTGTGAGAAGACCTTGTTGTGTGGGAGGGGATGAGCAGCTGTGCCTCGTTAAAGGAGGAAAAAAGCGATGATTCCATGGACCAAGTGCAAGTCTCTTCTTGATATGACCATGTGACTTCAGGTTCGGTCAAATCAGTTTAACTAGTTAAGACTTTGACTCGTTAAAGTAATTCCCTCGTTAAAGAAGATTTTCCCATGGCAGAATCGCCCGTGCCTTCCGAGCGAGGGGAGTTTTTCCGGGCTCAGTTTTGGAGGAACCGTCGGGCTAGTCTCTCGTCCCGGACATCCACGGGTGAGGCCCCAAGTGTGGATACCCGCCCCGCGCGGGAGGCCGATGCCACTTCCGTCGCCAGTGCCCCTCTGAGGGGATCTCTCAGCTGGTATCAGAGCTTTGTTGAAAGCTAATAAGGAGAAATGAATTCTTATCAGAAATTGATAATAAAAACTTAAAAAAAGCATTTACATATTGTATTTTCATTCCATAGGCTTCATTAATGAAGATTTTTAATCAAAGAATTTGATTTTATAGATTGAAGTTCCACACTTATCTGTGTTCCCAACCTCTCCCAGTTCACAAGACATGACTGCGTTCTTCGAGCATCTCATCTCTTCCACTACAACTCAAACAAGCCAAGCCAGACTCGTAGGCCATTTCGATTTTCCTGACCCAGCGGAGAGACGGCAACACAAGACTTGGTTTGCAGGGTAGTATGTCCATGCCTCTTGCGAGCGTGCGATGCTGAGGTAAAATCTCTCATTGGCCATGATTCTGATGATGATGAAGTTGAAAGTGACACATGGTGTTATTTTATATCACTCAACGCCTCGAAATTATAGACCTTCATGCCAAATCTATAAACTCCTTAGTCGTTTTATTCCTAAGGAGAAAAAAGTACCTCCCTTGGCAGTAAGGGAACATTTGTATCAGGGCATGTCTATAGCCAAGTACCGTCGTCTTATGCGTCTCCCGAGGAGATTTAGACTTCTGGAGACGAGCTGCTCTATGTACATATTGCAACCTTTCTATAAATAAAGGAATGTTTTGTGGAAAAATTCCTTGTTGTATAAGTGATTGTTTATGGATGAACTGATAAAGTAAAATCTGTTACCGGACATATGTCATAGATCTCTAATAAGATCATTTATCTTGTTTAAGAAATTATTTTCCGAACCTCTTAAGTCTTAGGATCTCGTGGACGATATCAAAATAAAATTTAAATAATATATCATTTTTGACAGAATCATGAGGCGAGGAAATCATGGCCGTCAGACAGCAGCCAGACCCTCTCTCTGAAGAGGAAGAGCTTGACCCCGACGTTCACAAGGCTCTTCACAGAACTCAGCCAGGACCCTTCAAAGGTGAAGGGGAGAACCTAGGCGAGGCTGTAGAGAAATGGGTGGAAGCTATGGAAGACTATTTTGATGTCACAGGATACAATGAGTGGAGAAAAACGGCTCTTGCCAGGCTAAAAATAGTGGAAACAGCCAGGGTGGCATGGAGGAACCATTGTGACACCAACCGTCTGGACAGGAATACCCAGTCCTCCCCGCGAATGATCTTAAAGCCTATTTGATGAAGAGATTTTGTCCCCTCGGGTTCTTAGAAACCAAAATGAAGGAATTTTTAGACCTAAACCAGAAGAGGAGCAAAACCATCGAAGAATATTAGCAAGCATTTGCTCTTCTACACCACCTCTAGATGAAGAGCAACTCAAGTATTCACCACCTCTAGATGAAGAGCAACTCAAGTATTCACCACCTCTAGATGAAGAGCAACTAATGGCCAGGTTCATTCGGGGAATGAATGAACCCTTAGACACACTGGTCAAGAATGCTAAGCCAGTGTCCATGGCAGAAGCTGTCAGAATGGCGGAGGATTTTAACAAAGTTTTCATCATAAAAGTCCTGCCAAAGCTAGCTCCCTCATCCTTCAAAAGATTCCAGACACCGAGAAGTTCTTCCAACCTTCCGCCTCCAAAGAGACACCAAGGTCCCAAATAAAAATCTAGAGACGGGAAGCTTTCAGGAATGAAGGAAGACCTTTCCCTCAAAGTACTTTCTCAGGAACTCTGGCTCTCTCAAGAATGCAAAGGGAAGAGCTTCGAAGTGAGAACAGGTGCTTCGGATGTTAGGAGTTTGGGCACCAGCTCAAGGATTGCCCATCTCCTTCTGTGGGCCAAGGAAGCCAAGGTCCCAGAGTTTAGAGATAAACTCCTTCATATCTGCCCCCCAATCAGGGTTCCTCGTGCTAAAATCAGGGCAATCCCGGAAGAGTGCCAGCTGAGCGCGTGCAGCCTCCATGCAAAGCAGTCTCCAAACTCCCTCCCACCAGAATTGGAGTAACCAAAGAGAGAGAGTTCCACCTCAGACTACTGCAGCAGCCAAAGCTATCACTATAGCTGATGAAGTGGAGGAAGAAAAAGAATAGATCTATGCAGCAATAGAGCATCAGGGGAATAACTGCCATCAATTTTCAGTCCTCCAGACTCCAGCAGAGTACCATGGTAAGCAATTCAAGATTTTGATTGATTCAGGCAACACTCATTCTTTTATTTCCCTAGGATGTCTGCGTAAATTAGTCCTAAATCAAAAATCAGGGAAACCTATGCAAGTGGAATTGGCCAGTGGTGGAAAGATTCTTTTCACACACCTTGAGAGACAGACCTTATTCAGTTTAGCCTAGATGGGAACGTAACAGAGTGCCAGTTCAGAGTCCTACCCTTGGGAATCTATGATGGAATCCTTGGAATGGATTGACTCCAAAAGAATCAGGCTGACATTCATTGTCACAAAGGAACCATCTCTTTCCTTAACCTTCACGGGAATAAAGTTCAAGGAACTAGAATTTCGAGATCCCGAGTGCTACAATTAGTCAAGGCTTCCAAATTATTAAAAGGGCTCAGAAAGAGGCAAGCTGTTTATGTTGTTTAGATGAATCCAATAGACATAAAATGTAAGGCTAAAGAAACAAAGTGGTTAAGTGAGTATGTAGATGTGTTTCCTGAAGAGCTGACTGAGATGCCTCCGTCATGAGATCAAGTTAACCCCCGGAGCTCAGCCCAGTGGCTCAGCGTGCATACAAAATGCCAGTCCTAAAGCAATAGAACATAAGGAGCAGTTAAGACAACTATTAGAGCAGGGATTTGTCAGACCTAGTGTCTCACCTTGGGGTGCGCCCGTTATCTTTCAAAAGAAGAAAGATGGAACGTTAAGACTCTGTATTGACTACAAAGGATTGAATCAATTAACAATTAAAAATAAGTATCCTATTCCTAGGATTGATGAACTTGTGGATCGGTTAAGTGGGACCCAAATGTTCACAAAGATAGATCTCAAATCCGAGTACTACCAGATCAGAATCAAGGAGCAAGACATCCCAAAGACAGCATTCAATACTCGCTATGGGCATTACGAGTTCACAGTCACGCCATTTGGATTGACTAATGCCCCAGCGACATTTAATCGTCTTATGCAGGATATTCTTAGAGAATACTTGGATGATTTTGTTCTTGTCTTCTTTGATGATATCTTGGTATACTCAAAGAATGCTGCAGATCATGAAGATCATGTGCGCAAGGTCTTGGAAATCCTAAGGAAACACCAACTCTTTGCAGAAAAGAGCAAGTGTTCTTTCTTTGTTGACCAGGTGGAATACTTGGGATTCATAGTGTCAAAAGATGGGATTTCTCCTGACCCCACAAAGATCCAAGCAGTCGTAGAATGGCCAGAACCCAAGATAGTAAAGGAAGTCCGAGGATTCCTAGGATTAACTGGATGGTATAGGATCTTTATACCTAGGTATGCTCAGATAGCATCCCCTTCAACTAACCTTCTCAAGAAGAGTACCCTTTTTTAGTGGATTACAATGTGTCAAAGGGCCATTGATAAACTGAAGATAGCCTTAGTAACCAACCCTGTCCTCAAATTACCAGATTTTACCAAACCCTTTGAGGTTACTGAGGCCAATGGGTTTGCCTTAGGCGGTGCTCTTATGCAAGAAGGTCATGCACTGGCCTATGAATCCAGAAAACTCAGAACGCGTGAGAGAAATTATGCCATCCATAACTTGGAGTTATTCTCAGTAGTTTATACTCTGAAGTTGTGGAGACATTATCTTTTGGGACAGAGGTTCACCTTGATGAGACAGATCATCAAAGTCTGAAGTGGATCTTCACCTAAAGGGATCTCAACATGTGTCAAAGGAGATGGATGTAGACCCTACAAGAATTTGATTTTGAAATTAGGTATCGGTCGGGGAAAGAAAATGTGGTGGTGGCGGATGCACTCAGCCAGAAAAGCCTCTTTGCTTGCAATTACAGTGGTGTCAAATCCATTGATCAGTGAAGCAAGGGAGAAAATCATGCATGAAAAATTCTTTGCCCCTATTGCTACCCTTTTGATGCAGGAAAGCTTTACTCCTCAGGAAATGAGTCAAGTTGTTGGGTACAAATTGGATGAAGGATGCATGTATTATAATAATTGACTATGTATCCCCAATGATGAGGAAATAAAGGGAAGAATTCTAAGAGAAGCCCATGATAGCCTGATAGCTGGACATCCAAGGTTTATAAAAACCTATATGTGTGGACTAGTCGGTGTAGTCCAGCTATAGAATCTCTGGTGAAGATATGTTGGTGCCAGCTACCAAACCTGCTAGTGATGTAAATGTCGAACAGTCATGCAGGTGCCTCGTGAGTGTCAGCTCATGTTGAGCTTGACATCTCAACACTCCCTCCCTCAAGCTCAACTCTAGCTCATGAACTCCAAGCATATCTCAAAATCTGTGGAGCTTCTCAACTTCCAAGGCCTTCATGAAGATGTCAGCAACCTGATAATGTGTACTGACGTACGCCAAGGCAATGTCACCTGCCAAGACTCTCTCTCTCATAAAGTGGTAATGCACCTCAATGTTTTTCATCCATGCATGGAATATTGGGTTCTTGGCCAACTGTATACTGCTAATATTGTCACAATATATGACAACCTTTCTCTCCACATGCAACCCCAAATTAGCAAGTAGCTTGTGTAACGACGCTACCTCACATGCTACCCACCGCAGCTCCTTTGTACTCTGCCTCTATATTGGACAAGGCAACTGTGGGCTACTTCTTGCTACTCCATGTCGCAAGAGCACTCCCCAATGAAAATATAAATCCACTAGTAGATCTCCTGTCTGAGATGCTACCTGCCCAATCTACATCTGTGTACCCATATAGCTCCAATAGTACACCTGCTACGTAAAACAATGTATAATCAATAGTGGCCCTCAAGTACCGAACTGTGCATCGCACACTGTCAAGATGTGGTTTGTGTGAAACCTGCATAAACTGGCTCTCTAAGCCAACAATGTAACTCAAATCTGGCCTACTGATCGTGACATAGATCAAACTCCCCACAATCTTCCATGTGCATAGTGGGATTCTCCAACACATAACCTGCATCTGCACACATAACATGTACATAGTGGGATCCTCCAACACATAACCTGCATCTGCACTAAACTTGCCATTTTGATATAATGGCACCGAGATTGGCTTACAATCAACCATCCCATACTTGGACAACATGCCCAATGCATACTGTCTTTGTGACAGCCAAATACCCTCAGGTGTACGAATGACCTCATATAACATACCTCTGAGTTTAACCAAGTTTTGATTAAATATAATCTTAATTTTTGGATGCTACAGATTTCGATAAGGAAGTCCAGTAGGTTTTAACAGTTTTTTAGAGCAGGTAAAAATTATAAGTGTTAAAATTAAGTAAAAATTTGAGATTGTGTTTTCAATTAGTTAGTGTGCTCAAAGGAATCCTTTAAGTGTGTATACGGACATGCAAATTCAAATTTTATTAAAAAGTAAAACATGACCTAGGTTTGGAGTCGACTTTCCCATACAATTGATTTTGGCAATTTTGCCCGCGTAGGGTTTTAGACCGCACATGTCCTAGTAATTTTAAGTATCCACATGACTAGTTTCTGACTATGCACGAAATTATACCTGTTGCAGATTACAGCCCCCTGACACTAGATCTCAGAGGCGGCTTGGCAAATCTAAAAACACCTCTTCCACAACTTCTGGAGAGTAGACATGGATTCCCAATCAATCAGGACATCTTCAAATATATTGGGGAAGTACAAAAACTCCCTTTTTTTTATTATTTTTCTTCAAATTCTTTTGATATGAAATAAATAAATCGATAAGTGTATACGAGAGAATCTGAGTCGATATAGGGCGTGCTTAACAATGAGTAATTCTTAACTTTATTTATTATACATGGTCATCATGCTCTATGAGACTCATAGAATAAACACTTTTGGTGGAGTAAAGAATTAGAAGATAGAATAAACACTTTTAGGCATAACTTGCATTAGGGATTGTTTTGCGAAGCATTTATCTTTCCGTGTGTTCAGAATTAGATTTTGACATAAAGACAAACGTTTTAGATGGCAAAAAACTCTCCAAGAGTATATGAGATGTTAGAAAGCCAAATCCCTTTCGTTTTTGAGTTAAGTGGGGCACTTGGCTGTTTCTTACAGTTTTATGCTGAAAAACACAACTTTGGCCATTTTGAATGCTCTCAAAGAGACCGATCACTGCTGAGATATGTTTTATAGAGTATTAGAAGTCCTAAAGCTTTATAGTTTTGACTTTTCTCTAATTCCAAATAGATTGAAAGTTATTACTCTCCCAAAGAGACCAGTTGTCAAGCTTTGCCTTAGAAATTGCTATTAAGATTGACTACCTTGTCTATATAGACCGGTTGGACTAATACGTAAGCATAGTTATGACTTAGTTATAGAAACTAGAGATGACCTTACTAATTAGAACGTGATAATTAATTATGTTAAAAGTAAAGATTCATGTAAGGCTTGAAAGAATTAAAAGACTAAGAGAAGTTAAGGACTGTTTGAATTAAAAGCTTGTTTTTATACTTCAGGTTGATTTGAATATGCTTGTCTTAAAAGATTATGGACTAGAGATCAGTGTAAGATGATAAGCAAAGCCCTAGATTGGTTGGATCTTAGTCATTATTACTAACCATGTTGTCGAGCATGGTGATGATGATAGAATCTTTGTGATAGACACATACATTGTGATTGATTGAGATGCTATGCTTTAATTGAGATGCTATGCTTTAATTGATAGAGATTTCTACTATGTGAGATGCTATGTTTCAATTGATAGAGATAGCCACATACATAGTGATTGATTGAGATGCTATGTTTTAACTGATAGAGATTTCTATCATGTGAATGTTTGTTTGAGATTCTATGATTCTTTTCTTATGTGATAAGAATCTTGGATATGGCATGTATGCTTATTTTGCTATTTGAGAGGATTGATTTGATTTTATTAATATGTAGAAATAGTACGATTAAGTGAGTTTCAATGTTTTCTTAGATTAAGTTGTAAGATTAAGATATGGTTAGAATTTGGGTATGTCACACTTCAATTTCCAAAAAGTAGTGCAGATCTCCCAAATACTTCACTTTAAACTTCCTTTTGAGAAGACTTTTCACATGCTCAATCTCATCCAAGTTGTCACCCCCAACAATAAGATCATCTACATATATGATGATGATCACAATACCCTTATCGCTCTTGCGCACATACAAAATCCAGACCTGCAAACCCTGCTTAATCATTTGGCCAATAGAAACCAGATTCTTTGTAATGTTCGGAACATGAAGTATATTTGCAAGAGGTACTTCACCTTACCATCTTGCATAGACGATGGCACATCTCCAACATGGGCAATCGGATGAGCAGTGTCATCCCCTGTTTCAACAAAGCCTAGTCTTTCAAGACTCTTCATTTCCTAAAAACCACTCACCGTGACTTGTCATGTGGTTTGAAGCACCTGAATCACCATACCATACATCATCTTTACATTTTTCTACATCATTTCCAAACATAGCATTAACCACATGTTGTATAACAAACAACCTCTCATTATCCTCATTATTTTTAGAGAATGCATAGTTGTTTTGCTGCACTTTTCCATTTTGCATTGTCACTCTTCTTCTTATAGTAATCTGCTTACACATGTCTAGGCTTACCACAGTAAAAAAAAACCTCATGTATCATTATGCTGCCTTTGCCAATTACCATGACCTCTTTGACTCCCCCTGCCTCTAAACTGGCCTCTTCCACCTGTGTTGTTGTTGTGAATCCTTGGAATGTTGCTGTTGTTGACCATAATTTTGATTACATGTTTGGTCACCACCTTGGCCACATCCATGACCTCTACCTCGTCTTCTACCTGCACTTGTGTAGAAGGCCTACTGCTTTGAACTATTTTTGTTTTGTGAAGACTGTTGATCTTCACCCAAGTTCTTCTCTTCAATGATCAGCATTGACACCAAATCTGTGAAGTTGGGAATGTTCTCGGAGTTTAAATAGACGTCTTGAACGCCTTGTATTGTGGCCCGAGACTATGTAGACACACTTCCACCTTATCATCATCATCAACAGAAACACTAATTGATGCAAGGGATTCCACAATGCCCTTGATCATCAAAGCATAATCATTCATAGACATGTTTTTCGTCTCCATAGTATGAAGCTTATTCTTCAATGGAATCTTTTGTGCTGTGGTGTTGGTTTCATAATACAGCTTCACTAAGGTGTCCCATGTCTCCTTAGGTGACTTGGCATCATGTATATGCCCAATCATGGTGTCATGTATACTAATAGAAATCCAATACATGACTTTCCTTTCTCCTTGATTCTAATCCTTGAACTCTTTTACATATGTAGCAGTTGGATTAATCTCCGGTATCTCCAGTGCCTCCTCATGTTCACCTTCAATGTAGTCCCAGTAACCTTTTCCCATCCAAAAATTTGTCAATATAAACCTCCAATCATGGAAGTTGTTCTTGCCAAGATTCTTTAAAACAATCTGGTTTATTCTATCATTCAACATCTTGTCTGCAACACAAATTTACCAAAAATAGCACTCTTGTTTGACCTGCACAAATTGTTGTATTTTTTGCATCGGTATTATACTACACCCAAACTGTCACATAACCAATGACCTCAATTTGCATACGTACACCCAAATAAAAGATTTGAGACCTCTTAGCAGCACACACAGTGTCTGCACGACCAATCGCCCTTCTTGGAGTTCCACAAACAGAGTTTTGTAGAGAATTAAAACTTACCCGCAGTGCCCGTGTGGGTGAATGCTTGCGAACTGAAAAACAGAGGTCTAGACGCGCCCGAAACATGTTTTTGGCCCAAAAAATTTTGTCCAACGGATAGTATAGTTGTCCTTTAGCTCTACTCTTGTGAAAAAAGCTCCTCAATCGGAGCTCGTTTTTCGGTGCCTCCCGAAGAGCTCCCGACAAGAGTGTAGTAGCCAATACAAAGGGGGAAGAGTAGATGAAGCTCTTACCCTCATACTACTTCCTGTGCTTCTCTTGCTTGCCACTTAGCTCTTAGCATGTACCAAACTCTGATACCATGAAAAGATGCAGGGGAGAAGAGAGCTTGAGCTCTTGCAAGCACACACTCACACTCACACAAACCCTAAAAGAGAATACACACGATGAGAGGCTGAAAAATCTTTTTCTTCTTCACACAACAAAAGAGGTCTACAAAGAAGATAAAGTGACCAACACACATAATAGAGTATATACAAGCGGTCCATAATGTGAACACGCTAAGAGGAGTGGTCCATAATGTGAACACGCTAAGAGGAGTGGATAGATGTGGACTAGTCGGTGTAGTCCAGCTACTATAAAATCTCTGGCGAAGATATGTTAGTGCCAGCTACCAAACTTGCTAGTGATGTAAATGTCAAACAGTCATGTAAGCATAGCTCTACTCTTGTGAAAAAAGCTCCTCAATCGGAGCTCGTTTTTCGGTGCCTCCCGAAGAGCTCCCGACAAGAGTGTAGTAGCCAATACAAAGGGGGAAGAGTAGATGAAGCTCTTACCCTCATACTACTTCCTGTGCTTCTCTTGCTTGCCACTTAGCTCTTAGCATGTACCAAACTCTGATACCATGAAAAGATGCAGGGGAGAAGAGAGCTTGAGCTCTTGCAAGCACACACTCACACTCACACAAACCCTAAAAGAGAATACACACGATGAGAGGCTGAAAAATCTTTTTCTTCTTCACACAACAAAAGAGGTCTACAAAGAAGATAAAGTGACCAACACACATAATAGAGTATATACAAGCGGTCCATAATGTGAACACGCTAAGAGGAGTGGTCCATAATGTGAACACGCTAAGAGGAGTGGATAGATGTGGACTAGTCGGTGTAGTCCAGCTACTATAAAATCTCTGGCGAAGATATGTTAGTGCCAGCTACCAAACTTGCTAGTGATGTAAATGTCAAACAGTCATGTAAGCATCTCGTGAGTGTTAGCTTATGTTGAGCTTGATATCTCAACAGCACCTGTACAAGAGGCATTGTGTTGTGCATGGCAGGTGTGGTTGCTAGTCAGGATTGGCAAGGTGGCATGCATTTGTCCTTTCCACCTAACGAATGCCTTCTCAAAATGAGACTTCCTGCTGTAAGATTTCAGGGCATCCATGATACCTACTCCAGAGTCTACTGTGGCTCTTTCGTGCATGCTGGCTACTGCACGTGAGCCTGCCTCTAGCTTCGCATACAATTTTAGTGTGTACTCGGTCAATTGGAACCAGTACACATGACGATGGATCCACATGAATGCCAACTTCTTTGATGTTGTAATAATATTGACACTACATCATAGTACCAACTTCTTTAATGTATTTGTATGCTTATGTTTTTTTATGTTCATCTTGTAAACCATGATGAAGGAGAGAGAGGAGAGAGATGTACAGATGCTAATTTTTAGAAAAAATAAATATATATAGTATATATTTATATTTTTAACTTTTTTTTATTTTTTTTAAAAAATTAAAAATTATAATTAAATTGTAACGATCGAATTAAAAACAACCAACTTTTTCACCATTCAGTACTTGTGTACTCCCTACCTATTGTGGCCATTCTTTTTTTTCTTATATACTTCATTTTTTCTCCTCTTTACAATGAGTTTTACAATCACATTCTCATCTTCTAAGAGAAATTTGAGTTTCAACAATGGATGGGTTGACATGGTGAGTGAAAAGTTTTTACATGAGCAAGTAACTTCCTAATCAATTTATGGATTGCAAGCCATAGTAAGTATTGGGACGACCCAAGAGTTGCGCATCCCTCTCAAGGGAACCTCTAATCATGAGGGGGAAGAGTTCTACATACTTGAGGACTCTCTATCAGCCAATTACTTAGCAATAGTTGATTCTTCATTGAACTCAAACCCAAAACCAATAGCCATCTTAGACAGCCCGCCCGCCTAGAGGTCTTCCAACTTAGAAGAATGCGATAGATTTATGCAGCCCCTTCAAGATAACAAAATCGATGCATCAGGCTCATCTAGTGTTGCAAGAGGACATGATAAGAGCATTTTAGAATACCTTTTTAGCATGAAGAAGGGAAACACATTAACAAATATTTTGTTAAATGTCAAAGAGGTTATCAAGGTTGTGGAGATTCCTACACAATATAATGGTGATATTGCATTTGAGTTTCTATCAACCATGGGAACATTTTCAAGAATGGACTCCATGGAGAATAATTATGATCCCCACTGGAGGTCAAAGCCACAAACCTCTAACATTTCCTTCCCTAGAGTATGTTGGAGAAGCCATTTCCTAGGTAGTTTGAAGTGTGTTAATAATGAACTTTGCCCGCATTTAGCAAACTACAAGGTGTCAAATACATCAAATTTTATTGGAAGCATGCTAAAGGCACCAACCATTGGAGAGGAGTGCAGTAATGCATATGGGAATCTCCTTTGCCATTACTGCCCAATTCTGGAGATATGCATTACTACATGAAATTGCTACATCTATTATGTGATGCCCTCTGCGATGAGACGATGAGCATATTAATGATACATATCGGCACCCATCAACATAATGTATGTGCAGGCACATCAAAGGCACTAATTGATAGGACAAGGCAAATGGTGTCTAGGGTGCTAGGGGTGGATTGAAATTCTAGGGCAAGGATAGTACAAATGTCTATGGAAAAAGAAATCGTACTGGCAGTACTAGTGCAAGAAGGTGGTTCCTCACATTTCATTGGGGAACAAGAGTTCATCAACATTGTAGAGGAGATGGGACCACTAGTGGAAGACAGTTGGTAGGCTACGAATTAGATTTCTGTAAAAGAGTTATTAAAATCTAGATAAGTACATTGTGATATTTGAATAATTTGGTTTTTAGGTTTCGTAGATTAGTCATTGTAGCATGGGAATTGTAGCCTGGGAAGGGCCTTCAAAGGAGAGATTTGGCTTGGGTGCACTTCTGAAGCTGAAGTGAGAGTGACTTATGACTTCTTCCATGGAAGTAGGTTCCTAGGTCAAGGGTCCTAAGGTGAGCAGTTCTACGTTTTCAAGATGGCCACCGTTGGACCTGCTTCCGGTTGGATTTGGTGAATCAAATGCAACGGACCAGCTCTAGCAACCTACGACATGTGTGGATATAGTTCGACCACACCCGACGAACATAAGATTGGTTGACCATGGTTTTTCATGTATATGATCCAAGGTAGCAAATTTTTAATGTAGAGTATTTAGGTAGTTAGATCTAGCTAATTGTACAACCTCTTAAATGACTAGCGTTTTCACACAACATGCAGGATCTTCTCACCATTGCAACATGTGAAATGAAAGAGGAGGATATGGAGGTCCAATGTATGTTCTGGGAATGCATTCATGAAGTGATGGCCAATCATGGTTGAGATTTCTATGGTTTCATGGCAGATGAGACTCAAGCTAACTGAAATGCAGTTCGATATGTGTTTAATTGTGGAAAAAACAACGTCTTGATAGATAGGGAGAGGTCTTGCCTATTTCATTGGGAGTAGATCATGGTTGGCCACAAAACAAAGTATGTGTGTGTTACGTCTCAAGGAGAGCACAAAGCAATGTGTGAGAAGTGTCGCATGGCTCCTACCAGTGAAGCTACATCAGTGGAGGCTCGATTGATACTCAATTGTGCACAATGGTGCACAATGGTCATGTGATGGGGATAGGAATTTGTCAGAAATGGACTCTTGTTGAGCTAGTGGGAGGTGCATATAATGCATCAGTATGGACTTTGTCACTGGATTACCTTTAGTGCAATCAGGTTACAACTCCATTTTTGTGGTAGTTGAAAACTTGCATAGAAACCCTGTTTTCTTAAAGAACTGTCTTATGCCAGAATGCTGGAGGGAGCATTTCGTATATGTTTTTCTAAGGGAAGTTCGGTTGCAATCAACGGGGGAGTGTTCAAAGGACGGCCCACGCAGCAAAGCCTGCTCAGGTCTTGACCAATCTCGGTATGGTTGAAAATGGTGTGCTTCCGGTACGATGGGCGAGGGCCGACGAAGCGGTCCCTGAGTGAATAGATGTGATGAGATGTGATGTGAATAGATATGATGAGATGTCATGTGAATCAGATAGATGTGAATGAATGGATGGATGGGATGTGTTAATCCTTCATTAATTCAAAAGAATGATGAGATTCACTCTCTTGCGGGTAAATCCTAAATAAACCTTAGCATAACCTTAGTCAATAATAGAAATCCTTAATCACACACCAATATGCTTAATCTTATGTTAATCCTTCACTAACCAAAGAAATGATGAGAATGATTGCCTCTTATAGAAGCAATGGAATGAAGCATTGATTAGCTTAATAAATAGTGCTTATGCACAACAGAAGCATGAAATCAACAAAAGAGTGATCGACCAATGCATTAGACACTAATCACATTATACATATCATAATTCTGTAATAGTATTCTCAAGTTAAACCACCACAGCACCAAGACATCTAGAGCTGAATGCAGACGTCCCCGAGGAGGAGCCAAAGATTCAATAGCAAGTTGATGACGGCTAGGATGAATAGGGTAGTGTAGTGGTGGATGAACCCAGAGGAAGCGCATTGGTAGAGCCTGCATGTTGCAATGATCTCGGAAACTTTGGGGGTGGCGTGGAATATGACTACCACATCATATTGTCGGCAATATGATGTGGCGATGACATGTGGGCTTACCAGTCATAAGGAAACCTCATTAAAATAGGTGTTTCCTGAGAAGAAGGAGATCCCATTGTAGCTAAAGGGAGGGCCATGTGACAAATGCAATACAATATTCAAGCTAAGTGAGTGGGTAAGTGAGTGTACCAAGCGCTTAGGGCAAACAAGTTATTATCACAGTCAAATGTTATGCAAAACAAGAGAAGATGGGCTACCTGAGATGAAGGGGCACCCATGGTAACAAGTAGGAGAGCCATTTTATAAGTTCAATTTATAAGTTCAATGAAAATAGGCTAAGTGAGTGGGAAAGAGCCACTCACCTCCATATATATATTTGAAGGAGAAGCCACATTGCTGAAGGAGAAGCATTTCTTCATCGCCCTCCAGTCCTAAAGATTCTCCCTCTCCACACAGTCGTCGCATTGCAAGAGGGTCATGTTGTGAAATGATGTGCTCGGCAGGCTAATTCCATCCTTCACACTAATGAATGTGAAAACACCATGTGAAAACACCAAAAGGGATCAACTTAGGTCCTCCCCAAAGTAGAGAGTAAATGAGCCAAGCCTAGTTCACACTAGTCAAATATTGTAGTGTACTAAGTGTAAACTAGATGTGTGTATGTGGGTATGTGTTTTATCTCATGGCGTGTGTGTGTGAGTAGGTATGTAGGTATACTATGTGTTAAAGAAATAAAAAATAAATTGTGTGTGTGTGTGTGTGTGTGTGTGTGTGTGTGAGAGAGAGAGAGAGAGAGAGAGAGAGAGGGAGGGAGGAAAGAGAGAGAGAGAGAGAGAGAGAGAGAGAGAAAGTTTTTAAAAAGGTCACTCTTTTAAAAAAATCTTAAAAAAACTTTTAAAAAAAGCTTCTCAAAATAGGCCATGCGGCCTATTTTGAAGAGCTTTTAAAAAAATATTTTTGAGAGAGTTTTTTAAAAAAGCTCCTCAAAATAGGCAGCGCTGGCATGGCCTATTTTGAGGAGCTTTTTATTAAAGGTTCTTGAGAAAGAGTGAGAAAAAGCTTCTTAGAGTGGGGCAACAAAGGAGCTATGCTACTAGGGGCTTCAAGTGTGGTAGATGTTTGTAACGGGAGATGGGAACCTTAGAAGAAGCAATGGAAAGAAGAAAGCTATGGTGGGCTTTAGTTATGTGTATACTTGTTATGTTCACAAGAGGAGAAGAAAGCAACAAAGTAGGTGCTCAACAGACATTCTTGAAAGCAACCCTGCCTCCAGCATCCCTGCAAAGCTTCAACTTCTCTACACCCATATGTAAATGGAGAGGTGTGTAGACACTGATGGTGTAAATGGGCTTCTTTTGGAGGGCATGAGCCTGAGGGGGGTCATCCCCAAGGAGACCCTATGCAAGCTCTCCCCGCTCACCCGCCTCAGCCTCTATAATAACTCTGTGCAATCCCCTCTCCGCTTAGATTTATGGAGCCTCACAAGCTTGGAGTATCTCTCCTTTTCCCTCAACTCTTTTGATGAAGAGGTGGCCCTCCAAATCTCCAACCTTAACAGGCTGCTTCAAAGGTTGGATCTCTCTCATAATAGCATCAATGGCCCGTTTCCCATACAAGTAGGGCACTTGCAAAGCCTGCTATACCTCTACATCAACTCAAATCGTTTCTCCAAAATCATCTCCCCCACCGTCTTTGAATCCCCTTTTCTTGTCGTAGACCTCTCTTGTAACAACTTATCTGGTCCACTTCCTCCTCAGCTGCCAAACCTTGCCTTTCTCAACCTCTTGATCAACCACATCTTGGGTGGCCTACCACCCAAGTTAATTGCTACCCTTCATAACCTCTTAATGTTGCATGTGTTAGACAGCTTGTTTACGAGGAACGAGAGTACCCTCAATGCCTCTTCCAGCTTGGAGCAAGTTTCGGTGAAAATAGCTCTTCTTTGCTTCTCTTCTTTTGCCTATGGGCCCTGTCCCATAAGTTCTACAAGTGTCAAGTTTGGGATTATCTCTCAACATATGGAGAGGCTTCCTAGTGTGCCGGCCCCCTTGTGATTAGATTACACATTTTATAACATGAGCATGAGAGATGGATAGTTGTTCTTGCCCATGTGACAGTGGGTAACCACTGCTTAAAGCTACTCAATGGAGGTGATGAGGTGTGGTATCTAGATTTGATGGGAGACTATCTTGGTACCCAGTTAGTGGAGCAAGTTGTCAATCATATTGGCATGAAAGGCACAGAGGTAGTGGCTGCACAGATACTCTCGGGCTTCAAAGCCCAACAGTGGTGTCTTAGAGAATAGATTGTTTCTCTACCCATCATCCTTAGAGTTGATATGGCATGCCTACCTAAAATTGCTTGCTTGCACTACCACCACGATAGCACGACACTATGGGGTCATAGAGCACTCAGTGCAAGGATCCCTTACAAAGGTGAAGTTGTTCCAAGCACTCACTACAAGGAGATGCAACATCCTTGCATGAGGATGCAGATTTGGACAACATATTTATGCTTCTTGACAGCATCATTTTGCAAATACGATACATTTTATTTTATGGACTTTCTTGTTGTGCCTAACCACTTAAATCTTTTTGTTTGTAGATTGCATCATTTTGCAAATAGGATTGGTTCTTTTTCATCCTTTCTTATTATGGCAAAGTCCATCCATATCATGTTATCATATTCCATCTCTTATATAGATGGACTAGATATTGCACAATGGGAGAGATATTTTGGAAAGGACTAGCGATTTTGAGATGTGGTTTTTTGTGCCTATTGTTACTATTTGGAATTGAATAGAAATTCGTGTTGTCTAAGGCTTTACCATTGTGATAGCTACACATAATTCGGGAAATTTTTGCTCGATTTATGGCATGGGATGGATGGACATGGTATTTTGTCATTTGCCTTTTTTCACCTATTATTGACATTTGGAGATGAATTGAAATTGGTGTTGTCTTTACGATTTTCACAAAACTATGCATAATTTTGGAAGGTTTTGCTTGGTTTATGAGCTCGCTCAAAAAATGTCGCTCGGTGTTTGGGATTCTTCGTTGAGCAAGACTTGGAGACCTTTCCCAGGCCCTTCATCATGTGCAGAAATGTATGCTTTGATTCCATCTTTATTGATGTAGGAAATGACATCCTTGTCCAAAGACATACAATTTAACATCTCTCAGTATCGCAGCCGGCCTTTAGTGTCTTTTGTTTATTTGCTCCAAAGATCTTTGAAGCAAACAAACAAAATACATTAAAAGCTGGCTACTACAACTGAGAGATGTTGCATATCTCCCGATGGGGTTGTCATTGCCTACATTGATAAAGAGCGATATTGAATTGCACATTTCTACACATGATGAAGGGACTTTAAAAGGCCTAAGTACAAATGTATTCAAGTGCGACC
Source organism: Cibotium barometz (assembly GCF_041138505.1). Lineage (NCBI taxonomy): Eukaryota > Viridiplantae > Streptophyta > Polypodiopsida > Cyatheales > Cibotiaceae > Cibotium > Cibotium barometz. The sequence continues at coordinate 43,540,896 of NC_141084.1, forward strand.
AAGAACTGTTTGTAATCAGTAAAAAGAGTACTAGTAATTTCCTCCTATCCTATGTGTGTTGGTGTGTGTGTGTGCGTGTGTAAATCAAAGACTAGTCTGGCATAAGAGCCTTTATGTGATGTGGTGCATGCATTGACATGGGCCATACTGCTCCACATGGGCATGGCATATGTGTCGCATCCGTCGATTGAGCACCTTGACATCTCGCACACCAACATGGAAACTTTATCAACAAAAGGTACATAATGTTTAATCTACTTTTTATATGCTTCGAACTAAAGATACATAATGTTTAATCTACTTTTTATATGCTTCCAACGCACTTGTGTTAAATGTTTTAATGACATACAAAGGATTATGGTCGTCTGCCTACTGCTGAGGAGATGCGTGAAGACAGGCATGAGGACGACAAGCTCCAGGAGGATAGACGCATAGACAATAGGGAGGATTTTGACACCTTTGATGATGCCTAGATTGCCTAGGCCTCTTTTTTTAGTTCTCATCTTCTTTACCCCACCCATTTTGAGAAAGTCCATTTGTATATGTGTACGCTTTGTATAGCGTCACATTTTTTGTATCTATTTACGCTATACTTAGCGTCACATTTTGTATTCATTATGATTCTCGGCATTCCCTTGCTTTGACAAGGTCATTTGTAGACAATTTTGGACATGATTGAATCATTGTACAATGATTGAATCATTGTACATTGGGATTTACATATTTATATACATGAGCATTTTGTTCTGGATAAAAATTGTGTACAAACACTTTAATTTGTCAATGTGAATGTGTTGGTGTGCTTACCGTAAATCTCCATGGATGTCTTTATATCCGCTTTGTAGTTCTTGTATGTTTTGTGGAGAGAGAGAGAGAGAGAGAGAGAGAGAGAGAGAGAGAGAGAGAGAATTTTATGTGAGTGAGAAAGAGTGTGTGTGTGTGAGAGAGAGAGAGAGAGGGAGAGAGTATGTGCGAGAGAGAGAGAGAGATAGAGAGAGTATGTGTGTGTGCGAGAGAGAGAGAGAGAGAGAGAGAGAGAGAGAGAGTATGTGCGAGAGAGAGAGAGAGATAGAGAGAGTATGTGAGAGAGAGAGAGAGAGAGAGAGAGAGAGAGAGAGAGAGAGAGAGTGTGTGTGAGTGAGAGGGTGTGTGTGTGGGAGAGAGAGAGAGAGTATGTATCCCGATTGCAAAGTAGTAGTGAGAAATGCAGCCATAGCCATTTAAGTTGTATAACCAACTGCTGTCGCATTCGCGACACATGCGATACATAGTCGCATGCACAGCTGACTTTTATATTTTGTAGTTGCATATGCGACTAACAATATGAAAAGATGCAGCAGCGGAGAAGAGAGCTTGAGCTCTTGCAAGCACACACATACTCACAAAACCCTAAAAGAGAATACACAAGGTGAGAGGCTGAAAATCTTCTTCTTCTTCACACAACACTCAACACACTATATACAAGGATAAGAGTACACAATATGAAAAGGTACTCAACAAATGAGTTGGTGCTATAACTATGCCAGCTCTAGAATGGCTCACACAGCCTGTCATCCCACTGGCCGCATATCACCCATGATCTCACCAACCATGCCAGTGGTGTAAGTGTGGGGCCTATCCCCCAGGCGGGTCATTAGTGTTATCCACCGCCTCACTAGATGAGCTCGATATCTCAACACTCCCCCTCGAGCTCAACTCCATCTCATGTACACCAAGCAAAGCCCTGAATGTGCGCAGCTTCTCTGTACCCAATGCTTTGGTGAAGATGTCAGCGACCTGATCCTGTGTGCTGACATAAACAAGGTCAACGTCTCCTGCCAAAACCTTCTCTCTGACAAAATGGTAGTGGACCTCTATATGCTTCGTTTGAGCATGAAAAATTGGGTTCCTAGCCAACTGTATAATACTACTAATGTTGTCACAGAAAATGACAACTTGTCTATCCACAGACCCAAATCTGTAAGTAGCTTTCTCAACCAAGCTACCTCACATGCTGCCATAGCAGCACCTCTGTACTATCGACCTCTGTACTGCATAGAGCAATTGTAGGTTGCTTCTTGCTGCTCCAAGTCACAAGAGCACTCCCCAAAGAAAACATGAAGCCACTAGTAGATCTTCTATCTGAGATACTACCAGCCCAATCAGCATCTGTGTACCCATGTACACATATCTCTGTCCCAGTTTCATAAAATAGTCCACAATGCAAAGTAGACCTCACATACCTTAGTATGCGTCTCAATGCATCCAAATGCGGCTTCCGTGGAACCTGCATAAACTGACTCACCAACCCAACAGCATAGCTCAAATCCGGCCTAGTAATCGTCATGTAGATCAAGCTTCCTACTATGTGCCTATACATAGTAGGATCCTCCAAAATCTCTCATGAATCTGCACTCAACTTGCCATTCTGATCCAATGGCACTGAGATAGGCTTACAGCCTGTCATACCATACTTGGACATGTCCAAGCCATACTGTCTTTGCATTAATCCAATACCATGTGGTGACCTAATCATCTCAATGCCCAAGAAATATCTGAGCTCCCCGAGATCCTTCATCTCAAACTTCTGTCTAAGCAAGATCTTAACATCAAAGATCTCTGCATCATGGTCCCCCGTATTGATAAGGTCATCTACATAGATGACAACAAGCACAACCCCTCTATCACTGTGTCTCACATACAACGAGAAATCTACATTGGCTACATGAAAGACAATAGTGACAAGATATTCAGAAATCTTGTCAGACCATGCTCTTGGTGCTTGTTTTAAGCCATACAAGGCTTTCTTCAACCTGCACACATGCTCGGGGTGACTCACATCCTCATAACCAGGTGGCTACAACATATACACCTCTTCCTGCAAATCCCCATGCAAGAATGCATTCTTTACATCCAAAGACCATTGCTTTGATGTAGCCACTGCTATCACAACTCTCACTGTTGCCATCTTGGCAAAGACTGGGCTGAAAGTTTCCTCATAATCAATGCCATATGTCTGTGCATATCCTTTGGCTACCAATCTGCTTATGCTTCCATCACTGTTATGTTTTACAAGTTGTACACCCACTTGAATCCAATGGCTTTCTTGCCTTTAGGCAATTGCACTAAATCCCAAGTCTCATTTCCATATAGTGCATCTATCTTCTCATCCATAGCTTTCTCCCAACACACATTTCCAATAGCCTCTTCAATGCATGTGGGCTCTACAACCTGTACAACTTTTGCCATGTATGCATAGTGATGTGCCACATGACCATCATAGGTAAACCTCTGCACAGGATTCTTCACTCTCCCAGATCTTCACAGCTTTGCATTCATGGCTGCCATAGCCTTCTTTACACCACGTATTCTCATAGCTGGTATCCCAAGATCCTCATCAAGGCTTATCTCTGAGCCACTAGACTCTCCATCAACATGAGAATGCCCTGCAGAAATGTCAGGCATACTAAGGGGCTCAACCACTTTCTCTTTGCCTTTATATGATGTACTAATCACATTTTCAGGACTAGTATTATGATGCAGCCTGCCACTCCATGGTCTATTAACTGAACCACTAGATGAGGACTCTCCTGGTCCACTTAAAGAATGTGATTGTTGACTTGCATTCTATGCAACCACATTTCCACTCAAATCAACCCCTACAGCTTCTTTTTCAGCGGCATACTAGCTGCTCATCTCATCAAAAACAACATCCTTGCTTGCCCTCAACTCACGTGTAGCAAGGTTATAACACCTGTATCCCTTTTGCTCAAGCGAATACCCAATAAATACACATTTTTTGGCTTTTGGATCTAGCTTAGTTCTCAGCTCATCTGGCACATGCACATATGCAATGTATCCAAAGACTTTCAGATGAGACAAATCAGGTTTTCTGCCAGTAAACCTCTCCTCTACATTCAATGTAAACATTTTGCCCACTCTGTTGCCTTTTGCAACTAACCTGCACTTGTCTTTAAAGTCTTCAACAACATAACAACCATCAGGGTTAAACCGAACCTGCAAACGCTGCTATTCAATTTGTGAATACACCCTTTAAATGGTACCCTTAGGTATGTAAAAAAATGTATAAAAAAGGATTTCTAAAATCCCTTCTGTTGAACACATGTGATATGCTCACATATTTATGAGTGACCCCCTAAGTTACTAATGAATGTATCAGACACTTTGAGTAGATTCTAAGCTCACCCCTACGCATTTTGTGGTGCAATAAGAAGTTTTTGATACCCTTATTCATGATGCAAGGGCATGCATAGATACACATACTGCCTCAAGGAGGTGCACCTCCAAAAATGTAAGCGTATCACATGAGTGCACCAGGAGGGGTATTATTTTTTATAAAAATCGGGTAAACTTACAGGGTTACATTTACAAAGGGGGTATTTTTTGCACCTAAAAGACACGTCATTTTATTACCTCATAATATGTAAGTAAAGGGATACCCTTGAACACAAGTGATAAGTAGGGTTTTTTATAGGTGCAGCCCTGCCAACTAAATGGAAAACATGTTTGGAAAAAAGAGAAGCTACTTTATGGACTTTTCAAGTTGGAAAATGAGAAAACACTTGATGGTCTTTCAAAATAATCTATATTGTATTACTAGAATGATTTGGTCGGAATGATTATTGATCTATTTAATGAGATTTGAAAGAGTCAATGCATGGAACTCATCTTGAAAAATGTTATCATTACGTTACTCCCTGAGAAAACCTTTTGTCATACTTTGTCTCATTGGAGACCTACTATTATGCTTAGAATTCCATACAAAATCTTGGCTAAAGCTATTACTATTATCAAACTAAATTCTAACCTCATAAAACATGTTCATGCTAATCAGTTTCATTGGGGGGGAGATACTTATTGTGAAATTAGGAATATAAAAGTCTCAAGGTACTAAGCAGGAGATGCAGCTAGACTTTGCTAAAGCCTTTGATCTTGTTAGTTGGAATTCCATACAATTTGGCATGCTAAAAGTGATTTCTAGAGAGAAGCATATTGTGAGACCTACCCAATTTAAGCCAGTGCTCATTCTATAACAAATTTAGCACACTCTCATGTTTTGTGACTTGATAAGATATATTCCTAGGGTTTAACCATCATTTGAGCCTAGCAAGTTGTATCCTTCTGAGAACCATAGCATGATGTATCCAAAGCGAACTTTGCATGATGTATCCATAGAAGAGAACCTTGCTAGGTGTATCATTGATATGTATCCACCCTAAGGCAACAAGCCTTATCTGAGCCAACTTTTGAGGAGGGTAGAAAACTTTGGTCCTAGGAGCATAGTTTCCACAGTTGGCTTAAGGGGGGTGTTGGGAATATAACCCAAATGTGGGAACTCTCCCCAACTACAAGAATCTACCAAAAGAGCTAAGCTGTGATGTCATCACAAATGAACCTAGTCACTTTCCATGTACCTAGTAAAGCTATATAAGAAGCCTATGTGCTCTCATTTGTAATAAGCAAGATAATGCAATATAACTAGTATTTTGTCATTCTCTTTCTCTCTCTCTCTCTCTCTCTCTCTCTCTCTCTCTCTCTCTCTCTCTCTCTCTCTCTCTTAATCTCTCTGATTAGCTGATCCTCCATAGCCTAACCCTAACCCTAGCTAGCTACCATGAAATCTAACAAACACTAGGGTAGATTGTTGAGGGAAACCAAACACTTGTAGTGTTCAGCTGACAAGTGTGGGCAAGCACCTGTTAGGGCTAGGGTTAAATTTATAACCTATCCCTCTACAACATGGTGGTGTGCCTAGAGAGTCATCCCTTAATCTTTCTGTCCTTCTCAAGGTTGTGCAGCATCGGCTTCTCTCTACATCCTCCCTTGGCAATCAGGCAATGAAGGATGAGCTAAAGTGTTACCATAGAGAAAGATGAAGGGGAGTAGGGGCTAAGGAAGAGGGAGGGCAGAGAGAAATAGAGAGGGAGAAAAAAAGGAGAGAGGAAAGAGAAGCATAACCTTTAAATTAAAAATGCCACATCAAAACCACATCAATGGCATTTGTAATTAGAATAATCTGGTCTAATATTTAAATGGAAGTCTTTCTATGAATTTTTATTACTAGAAATAAGAAACGATAGGGTAGGGTCTATTAGCCTAGCCTACCTATTGGCTACACAAATAGAAAGTTGTGTTTAGTAGCCTATGTAAGGTCTCATTGTTTTTAATGAATATCCTATAATTTGAAAAGCTAGGCACAATGGCTTAATCAGTCAGGCAAGGGGAGGTCCCATAGACCCTATAGGTGGGTATTGCACAAGGTTGCCAAGCATCAAGAGTAAATCGACTACTCGGAAGGTTCATAGCGTGGAGGTTTGGTTGAGGGTCCTCTATCCTTGCTACAATAATATAAAGATGTAATTTTGTAAAATTTATGCCGGGAGAGTCCATGATCTCCTACTTGTAAACAATAACATGCTACATGCAAATGGGCTCTCCCCTAGCCTAATTAACTTAAGAGCAGTTCGCTTTTAGGAGGCTTATGGTATCATGTAAGGGAAATGTCATGTGCATGAAAGATGCCATGGACATTCTCAGATGCTGGTCCAGAAGAGGCAACCAAATAAAGAGTAGGAGAATCAGGTAGAACCAGGATGATGGAGCACAGAGCACTTTTGGCAGTATGGACTTGGAGACAAGTGGAAGGATGTCCTGTCAGCTGCGTTAGATTCAAGGGAGGACAGTCGGCTGCTGCTGATGGTTGTCGGCTATACCTGATCAGAGGCGACAGTTGCACTTCAGGAGGCGATGACTGTACTTCAGAAAGCTGTCGGCTGCATGCACATCATGGCACCAAAAGAAGCCTAGTCGGACAATATGTTTGGCATTTAATGAATTGTTAACTGGCCAACCAGCAGTCGGCCAGTTTACCAAGTCTTGTTGAAGGCCTATAAATAGGAATAAAGGTTCCTCATTCTAGGCATTCATTCCTTTAGGGAATGGGTCCATATTAGGACTAGACTTTTGGGTGTGTTACACCTTTTGTAAGAAGGCAGCCTAGGGCTGCAGATTTAGGTACCTTTTTGTACCATTAGAATATACTGAATTTCCAGCATAACTCTCTCTCTCTACTCTCTCTTCATATCTGCGTTTTGCATCAGCATGTTTCTAGGAGTGTTTAGGGCTGAAAGAAGACCCCCAGAGCTTCCGCGTGTTATAGGAAAGGGGTTTTTAGAAAGAGGGACTTAAGCTGATACACTTACATATTTATGAGTGGACGCTCCAAGTCTCTCTCTCTCTCTCTCTCTCTCTCTCTCATCATGAGTGAGACTCTACAGTCCAACCTCCTCACTAAGACAGATAATAGAGCAAACTACCATATACTTTTTTCACTGCTCTCTCTCTCTCTCTCTCTCTCTCTCTCTCTCTCCCCCTCAGGTTGTTATCTATCCTCTCTCTTCATCTCTCCCATATTATATGGTCCTCCTCTCACCCTCTCTCATAATATTTAATGCTTTGTCCCCCCCCCTCCCTCTCTCATATAATTTCTATCTACTTATTATGAGAGGAATGTTTATAATAATAAATATGAGTTTATATATATGAACCTCAATGTCATATGTTTTGAAATAAGAATATATATACTTACATATATATATATGTGTGTGTGTGTGTGTGTGTGTGTGTGTGTGTGTTTGTATATATATATATATATATGTATATGTATATGTATACATATACATATGTATATGTATATATATACATATGTATATATATATATATATATGTGTGTGTGTGTGTGTGTGTACATATATATATATATATACACACACACACACACACACACACACACGTATGTATGTATCTATATGTATATGTATATATATACGTATATGTATGTGTATGTATATGTATGTATGTACGTACATATGCATACACACACGAACGCACGTTCGCACGCATGCACGTAGGTATGTATGTACGTAGGTATGTGTGTGTGTGTATGTGTATGTATCTCTCTCTCTCTATATGTGTGTGTGTGTGTGTGTGTGTGTGTGTGTGTGTCTATATATATATATGTGTGTGTGTGTGTGTGTATAGAGGCCTAAATGGCCCTGATAAATTGAAGGGTATCTAGCAATGGCTTCTTGCTCTTGATCTTGATGTTATATGCATTCAGGAACATAAGCTTCAAATTAATCACAAGGACTTGTCATTTTATAAAAACTATTCCCTATTCTATGAGTATATATATATATATATGTATGTATGTATGTATATGTATATGTATGTACGTACGCATGCACGCATGCATGTATGCACACACGCACACACGCACGTACACACGCACACGCATGTATGAACATACATACGTAGGTATGTATGTACGTACGTATGTGTGTGTGTGTGTGTGTGTGTGTGTGTGTGTGTGTGTATGTATGTATGTATGTATATAGATGCCTAAATGGCCCTGATAAATTCAAGGGTATCTTGCAATGGCTTCTTGCTCTTGATCTTGATGTTATATGCATTCAAGACCATAAGGTTCAAATTAATCACAAGGACTTGTCCTTTTGTAAAAACCATTCCCTATTATATGAGGATAGCTCTACTGGGTATTTTGGAACTCTCTCTATCATTTTAAAAACTCTCTTGATTCTAGGATGAGGCACAATTATCCCTTTGGAAGATGCATCATCATTGATGTGTTGACTTTGATTTTGGGCCTTTGAGTATTGGTAACATCTATGGTCCCACTAGTTCCCACCCTGGATGCAATCTTTGGGATTGGATCTCCTCCTTGCCCGTTTGTACTCGTCTTTTGTGTGGAGACTTTAAGGTAGTGTGCTCTAAAATAGATCTACACTGATGCTGCTTAATGAAAAGACACTCTCTCATGATGGGTGTATGGGAATGTGGCCTTCCTGCTACCCCTGGGTACACCTATCACTTCCAATCCCATCAGAACGCCTGGGCCAGATTAGACAGGTTTTATGCTACTAGAAGTGACTGACTTCCTCCCATTTGTAAAGTTGAATACTCTCCTCATTGGTATGACCATTTTTGTTTAATTTTGTCACTCTCTCCTTGTATGACTGGCACACTAGTCTTTCTATTGCAAGACCACTTACGGTCAACAATCTGCTTTTGAATCACTCTTTGGTTAAAAATTCAGTCAACAATTGCATTGAGCATGTATTGAGCATCACACATAAAAATCTTCAAAAATGGGAATTGCTCATTTCCAAGCTTCAAAAATGTATAAAAATATTGGGTATATATTTGGCTTGTAAGAACAGACTGAAGGTTCATGCTACTCAAGCTCAATTAGCTGAAATCAGAATGCATGGTAACACTAGACGATTGCTGGATGAGGAAGAGGAACAAATTGGAAGATGTATATTTATATTTTGCAAGAGGCTGACAAGCGCAGGCTGCTAGTAAGGCTAGGTTTTTGTCTAGAAAGCTGGCATTGACAAGATCCTCATCAAGGCTTATCTCTGAGCCACTAGACTCTCCATCAACATGAGAATGCCCTGCAGAAATGTCAGGCATACTAAGGGGCTCAACCACTTTCTCTTTGCCTTTATATGATGTACTAATCACATTTTCAGGACTAGTATTATGATGCAGCCTGCCACTCCATGGTCTATTAACTGAACCACTAGATGAGGACTCTCCTGGTCCACTTAAAGAATGTGATTGTTGACTTGCATTCTATGCAACCACATTTCCACTCAAATCAACCCCTACAGCTTCTTTTTCAGCGGCATACCAGCTGCTCATCTCATCAAAAACAACATCCTTGCTTGCCCTCAACTCACGTGTAGCAAGGTTATAACACCTGTATCCCTTTTGCTCAAGCGAATACCCAATAAATACACATTTTTTGGCTTTTGGATCTAGCTTAGTTCTCAGCTCATCTGGCACATGCACATATGCAATGTATCCAAAGACTTTCAGATGAGACAAATCAGGTTTTCTGCCAGTAAACCTCTCCTCTACATTCAATGTAAACATTTTGCCCACTCTGTTGCCTTTTGCAACTAACCTGCACTTGTCTTTAAAGTCTTCAACAACATAACAACCATCAGGGTTAAACCGAACCTGCAAACGCTGCTATTCAATTTGTGAATACACCCTTTAAATGGTACCCTTAGGTATGTAAAAAAATGTATAAAAAAGGATTTCTAAAATCCCTTCTGTTGAACACATGTGATATGCTCACATATTTATGAGTGACCCCCTAAGTTACTAATGAATGTATCAGACACTTTGAGTAGATTCTAAGCTCACCCCTACGCATTTTGTGGTGCAATAAGAAGTTTTTGATACCCTTATTCATGATGCAAGGGCATGCATAGATACACATACTGCCTCAAGGAGGTGCACCTCCAAAAATGTAAGCGTATCACATGAGTGCACCAGGAGGGGTATTATTTTTTATAAAAATCGGGTAAACTTACAGGGTTACATTTACAAAGGGGGTATTTTTTGCACCTAAAAGACACGTCATTTTATTACCTCATAATATGTAAGTAAAGGGATACCCTTGAACACAAGTGATAAGTAGGGTTTTTTATAGGTGCAGCCCTGCCAACTAAATGGAAAACATGTTTGGAAAAAAGAGAAGCTACTTTATGGACTTTTCAAGTTGGAAAATGAGAAAACACTTGATGGTCTTTCAAAATAATCTATATTGTATTACTAGAATGATTTGGTCGGAATGATTATTGATCTATTTAATGAGATTTGAAAGAGTCAATGCATGGAACTCATCTTGAAAAATGTTATCATTACGTTACTCCCTGAGAAAACCTTTTGTCATACTTTGTCTCATTGGAGACCTACTATTATGCTTAGAATTCCATACAAAATCTTGGCTAAAGCTATTACTATTATCAAACTAAATTCTAACCTCATAAAACATGTTCATGCTAATCAGTTTCATTGGGGGGGAGATACTTATTGTGAAATTAGGAATATAAAAGTCTCAAGGTACTAAGCAGGAGATGCAGCTAGACTTTGCTAAAGCCTTTGATCTTGTTAGTTGGAATTCCATACAATTTGGCATGCTAAAAGTGATTTCTAGAGAGAAGCATATTGTGAGACCTACCCAATTTAAGCCAGTGCTCATTCTATAACAAATTTAGCACACTCTCATGTTTTGTGACTTGATAAGATATATTCCTAGGGTTTAACCATCATTTGAGCCTAGCAAGTTGTATCCTTCTGAGAACCATAGCATGATGTATCCAAAGCGAACTTTGCATGATGTATCCATAGAAGAGAACCTTGCTAGGTGTATCATTGATATGTATCCACCCTAAGGCAACAAGCCTTATCTGAGCCAACTTTTGAGGAGGGTAGAAAACTTTGGTCCTAGGAGCATAGTTTCCACAGTTGGCTTAAGGGGGGTGTTGGGAATATAACCCAAATGTGGGAACTCTCCCCAACTACAAGAATCTACCAAAAGAGCTAAGCTGTGATGTCATCACAAATGAACCTAGTCACTTTCCATGTACCTAGTAAAGCTATATAAGAAGCCTATGTGCTCTCATTTGTAATAAGCAAGATAATGCAATATAACTAGTATTTTGTCATTCTCTTTCTCTCTCTCTCTCTCTCTCTCTCTCTCTCTCTCTCAATCTCTCTGATTAGCTGATCCTCCATAGCCTAACCCTAACCCTAGCTAGCTACCATGAAATCTAACAAACACTAGGGTAGATTGTTGAGGGAAAC